>NW_027153678.1:0-33619 GCF_002600585.1 Cystoisospora suis
GCAGCGGCTGTAAATCCTCCAGCTTCAGAACGTCTGTCCCGCAGTTGTCCCGCGTGCCGTCGAGCTCTGGGAGTGGCGACCTCACGGCCCTGCGACCAGCCGTCCCGCCGAGCTCTTTTCTTTGGTGCTGCACAAAGAGGCTTCAACCGCCGAACATGCAGCGGCAGCCTACCACTACGCATAGAGACGTACAGAAAGGGGCAACAGATCGCATCACACAGTTCCAACCAGCATGAGGGCCGCGCTCTCGCAGGCGCGCCGGGCAGTTGTAGTACACGAGAGATGAGGGTGAACAAAAAGTCACCTGGTTGCGAGGCTGCTTCTTGGTCGCAGTTTCCGTCCTGTGCCGCTTCAGCTTCAACAGCTTAGCTGTCGTCGGTGCGTTCAGCAGCAAATCGCTTCCCTCGTCCGCTACTGCTGTTCAGTAGCCCCGGAAAGCTGTCACAGACTAGCACTTAGACAGTGCACACGATGAGGCGCCCGCAATACCCGTTCCGCCGGACTTCGCTGGTTGCATTAAAGCTACGGCAGGGCGGAAGGCACGCGAGTGTAGTGATATTGGGGCACCCGAGGCGCCTGCCGGTGAACAACGTAGTCCCCGGCGGAGGGAAAGAAGTACGCGGAGAAGGGCGACCGCAACGCGACCCCGGTTCCAAGGCCGCGGGCTCGAACGGGGTTAACCACGTTGGCGGCAGTCGAATTCCCCCGGGAAGTTTCATAGGACGGCGCAAAGACTCTCTACACACACTTGTACGGCAACGACACGGCACGTGTGCATGGGCCGCTTATCGTAGAGTCGATAAGAGAATAACATCCACTGAATGTGTCGATGCGAAGCAGGGTGGCGCTTGAGTTCGCGCTCTGGACCGGATTCCTGCGGTTCCGACTCCGGCTTCTGTATTCGTCGCTTGCGACGCCGGACCCGTTGATCGATCGCTCTAAGGCTCATCGCGTTGCGGCACAGCCACCGATGGCTCAGTCCGTTGGGCCGCAAGGCCGGATAGAGGCTCCCTGGAAGCTTGCATACACCAGTAGACGTTCTCTATCACAGGAATCTACCTTAGTGGGGCACTCCTGCATGCTGTTGTCCTTGTTTTCACCCACCCGGCTTCTCGGGATAGTTGCCTCAGAGTACGGTCTTCGGCTCCCTGGATGGAAGCACTAAGGGGGAGGACGCTCGGTTATGAGTGTACTTCCTATCTCGGAATGGTGGGATGTCCCACTCGTGATACACAAACTTTGGCAGGCGATACCAACCAGCAGACTTGATCGTCAGTACCGGCGGCCCGCACGATGAAGACACTATGGGACCTGGTGCAGCTGCCGCATCACGGGGTAGGTAGAGTCTGCGGTCCTGCGACGCCGCCGCGCCTTAAGTTTCTACGCTCGGAACGCTTGAAAAGGGCGTCGAACAAACATTTTTTTTCATCATAATTTTCAATTTTTCACTTAAAATTAATTTGACTTATCAAATCTAAAAAACGCTCAGACCATTAAGACGCTGGACACGGAGGTTATTTGTCTCGGTGCTTAACTCACCGCCAGATGCGCCCGCAGGGTATGCCTCAGCCTTGGCCAGAATCTGACCCGAGATCTAGGCCGGACCACCGGTCTGAAGGGGATCCACTGAGAACAACCCTCTACATATGGGAGCTTCCCCGCTGGGCGCTTGCGGAGACCGTTGCTGCTACGGAAGTGTGGTGAGCACTGTTATACCACAGCTCACCGCTTGCCTCTCGACAGAGGTGCGGTTATTCCGGTAGCAGGAGACACCGGAGATCAAACTATCTCTCCGGTGCTTACTCAAGCCACATGGCCCTCGGGCGTATGTCCCAGCTGCCCCAGCATCGTCACCGGCGCTGAGCGAAGAACCGAGACACACCGACTGGTTGATCTTTAGATTTATTGCCGTCGCGAGCCCGCCACTCGTACGCGCCCCCTCGCCCTGCGCGGGCTGCTGAAAACTGGTTGCGCTGCAACACCACCATGCTTCCGTGGCGGCTGTTTTGGTGAACTCGCGTTGCGCGTGTTGAGAAAGGCTCCAGCGGTTTCTATCGGGACAGCATCTGCATCGTAGTGTGACACCAGCAACGACAGACTTACGGACTCACGGCGCCGGTGCGCGGGGCCATCCCCCCCACGCAGGTGTCAACCCGGTTTACAATCGCCTCCAGGCACCCAGCCGTGGTTCAACGTGCCCGCCTAGAGCCAGTGTTACAAGGCAACAAAGTACAGACTCTTCAGTCGCCTGTCACTAACACAGGTGGCCATATCAACCGATTGCCGGCGGATCCCCGGAGCACGTGGCGGCAATAGCGTGACCCATAGCCTGGTTTCCGCTCAAGAGCAAGGAACTGCCCGAGTTTCGCTGTAACAGCCAAGACGGCGAAGATCAAGAGTGGTCGCTCTGCTTTGGATCTGTGTCGCGCCACGGAAGTGAGAAGAAAAAAATGAATTTGTTCACTTGCAGGGGGTGAATTCACATACTCCTCTTTTTTTGGCACCGGAGGGGTCAGCCTAGCGTATCCGCTATTCGAAAAGCGCCCTATTCAAGGGATAACCTCGTTATGCTCACGGCGGTCCGGCTGTTGTACCATTCTCAATCCTTTCGTTCCTGCGTCTCGTAGGCCCGAGTTGGCGGCAAACCGCATGCAACGAACAATGAGAGCTCTTGAGATCGGCTGCCCCGGGCTCAATTGCTCCCTTCTCCATGCATCCTGGCGACCATCCATCATCGGCGCTACGCAACAGCCGGACCTCGAAAACATGGTTCAGGTTTTCCCATTGTTTCGGTTGTTTGAGTAATGTTCAGGTTCCTGTCGTACGGTCGGTGTTTCTTGGTTCGTGTCAATTCGTCGCTAATACCAAGTTCCTAAGTTCGCATCTGGTCCCTTTCCTGTTGAGCTGGCTGGTAGGTCTAGCTCCATCCGTATCTTCCTCCGTTGCTGCCCCTTGTTCTGACGTCGGAACCCGCCGGGGCTGCCCGGCGTAACGTAGTGTTGATCTCGGCATGATTACGGAAGCTTTGGCGTCCTGGCTTTTGTGTTGAGGTGGGAGGCTAAAAAGCTGTATCAGGATGCCTGCATCGGCAAATTTTCGAAGCATCCGCTACCTGAACCGGTCTCCATGCAGTATGGGAGCTGGGGTCGGTGAGGATAGTGGTAATTTCTATGCAGATGCTTTCAGAAGAGCGGAGAGCAGACAAGAGACGCCACGCTCTCCGTTGTGTAGCTTCAAATATCCGAGTTTCCTTCTGGGCGGTTTTGTTGTCTTCCTCCTTTTTCTGTGCGCCGCGCCCTTGCCTCCATCCGTCTTTACAGCAAATGAGCGATTGGGGTTGCCATCGTTTCCACGTGTTGGGTCTGCGGAGGCCGCCCCTGCGCCCGAGGGTGCGACACCGCGCCGGCTCAGCGGTTTGGTCAAAAGCCTGGTACTCTGGGAACCCGTTGAGCGGTTTATGCCAAGCTTGAATATGGACACAATAGTGTTCGTTGCAGGTAAGCACCGAGGCGACCGGTCTGCAGCCCTACAGGCGACAGTTGACGACGTAATGATGATTTTTTTTCGCTTGTTTGACGAGTCGAAGACCTCATGGCCGTTACAGAGCTACGTCATGGAAGCCGCGCTGTTCCGTGAGCAGGAACGGTATCAGAATCAACTAGTGCAGGAGGAGATTGAGAAGAGGGATAGCCAGCAGGAAGACCCCGAGATCCAAAGATCGAAGATTTTAACCATTGAAGTCTATACACAACTGGCGGGGGCAAAGCGCCGGGTGCGTGACTGGCTCTTTGATGGAGACATGTTTCACCGCACTGGTCCGGAAGGACCGCGTTTGATTTCGAAAGAGACACTTTCTGAAAGGGACCTGGGGTTTCTCCGCGGTGTCCCCTACAGTGTCTTGCGGGTTGCGCATGGAGCGTTGGGGGAGAAACTTCCAGCGAGTGCTGAGCGTCTCCTCCGAGAGCTGAAGAAGCGGGATGTTCATACAGCTGAGGACATATTGCTGAAAACCAATTTTGCTGATCTCTTCGTTCTTTTCAATGTGTTTGATGAGACGTTTACCCAGATAGATATACTACGCGGATACTGGGATCAGTGGAGGAACCAAAAAGAGCATAACATTACACCCCCACTTCTTCCTCCGGGCGAGTGGACAGGGAAACAGAGTCTAGAGGAATCGGTCCGAGACAGCACGTTTCCTCCAACCGAGTTTCCTAAGTGCACAACAGTCACCTGTTTCATGGAACATACATGGGCGCAACGGGCATCAGACCATGTGATCGAGGTCCGGAAAAGTAACGTTAACTCCCTCAAGCTTCTTCTCGTAGGCAATACTGGCGTCGCCGACTACGCTGACCACAAGGAAAGGTCGCGTTTTTGGTATAAGTTCAAGCGCTTCTTTTGGGCAAACGAATTTGAACAAACAGTTAAGGCCTTGAAGTGGTGGCATGAGACAGAGAAAGCAGATGCTGTCTTCGGCCTTGGCGACTTTCTCGGATTTCCTGGGCCCACATCAGCTCGGGATGAACGATTTGACAAAAAGTGGTATGACATCTTCGTAAAGGTAAGGAGAGAACTGATTCTTCTCTCCGTGCATTCCACTGCGCTTTCTTTCAACAGGTACACATAGTCATCTGCCCTCCTCTTGACTGTCATTTTTCTGGATAGTGAGCAGTACGAGTGGCTCACCCCGGTGACGTATTATCCCGCGGAGGAGCTGGTTAATAATTGTGTCATGGGTAGTTCCTTGCGTGGTGCAGCAGCATTGATAAGACTAGTATGCAAACAGTATATTTTCGGAAACACATAATGAAGTTCGGCACCGTAGACGTTTCAGGTACCGGCATATGGTTTGATATTGCCTTCGTCGTCTCGTGGATGCGTTTTTCTCTTCTTCACTCGTCTTGTCCGAGGACACGGAGTAGCGGAGTGCGCTTATCTCATTAGCTGATGAGGGGTGGCGCAATGCAATTACGCACTTGCCAGCAATGGCATGTGACATCCGGGGAAGTTCGCCTTCAACATAAATGTTCTCAACTCTACGATGTACAGAAACGAGTGCGTAACAAGGCGGACTCGTAGGCATTTCATCTTAGTCAACTGCACGTCTCCGGAGAATGTCGCAGTTGAGTACGACAGCTTGGGGAGCGCGACGGTTTTTCTTGGGTCCTCGCGTCTCCGCGTTCATTATGAAGAGGTCTCTAGCTTCCGTGGACTGTAGTGTGGTGATCGGTATATGACTCGTTGTTGCTTGTTTCACAGGACGGTGGTCTTGATATTCCATGGCTCATGACCATGGGAGAGGAAGAGGGTTTTACGAATCCATCAGCTTCAATCCGTCACCATTACACAATGCAGCATCCGAATTGGTACATGCCAAATGATTTCTACACGGTAACGTTCGACTTCGCTACGAACATGACGATGGCAGATGGTTCCATCGAAGAAGAGAGGTTCAACGTAACCGTTGTCAACATGAACACATGGAGCCTCTTCGCCGGGAGTCCTGTTGGTAAGTAAGGAGGATTCGCTCACTCATGCGAAACATCACGTCTGGCCCGGCATTTCGGCTGCTTTTCTAGGACTACCGCCGTCACGAACACATGGGAACCTCGAATGAAGGGGACGGGGGAGTCGTAGTGGAATATGCTTTCATTGGTGGGGTATCTCACAGCAAAATGATCAGCTTGTTTATACCTTGCGGTTGTTGTGTACGACCTTTTACCACGGAGGAGGGTAGTAAACGACCGTCACAGTTGGATTAGTGAACTCTCGAGTGAAGGCGTAACTCACTTTGTGTTATGGGAAAACGAGTTCTGTGGTTGGGTGCTGCTCCTTTCAGCCAACAACATGCAGGCAATGATGCATCGGATGATGTGGCTGAGCGAACAGCTACACGCTGCGGTAATGCAGAACAGCACATGGCTGATTGTAGTGGGGCATCATCCTATGCTGTCGACGGGTGCTCAAGCGGAGCAAGGGCGTCTACAGCACATCGATGACCTTTACACGAATGGTCAACCCAGGGGCACTGAGGCTCTCATCATCCAGAAACTTCTACTTCACTATCAGGTCGATGCATATGTGTCGGGTCACGATTTTATCATGGAGTATGATACTATTGAAGACCTGGACAAGGACACAACGCTGGCTTTCATCACCAGCGGGTCAGCCGCGCGACTTCTAGACAAGGATATCGGTCGTGGCTGGTTTGGCCGCCTAAGAGGGTTTCTGTATCCGGCCCTCTGTTGGGCGGGTCGGAGAATTTTTTTTGCACTGCATCCTGGCGGGTGCAAGCCCGAATCTAGGGAACACGATCACCCGTATCGTTTCTTTGCCCCTCTCCATGGACACTACAAAGCCAGTGTCGTGGAGCGCGTGACAAAGGCAACTGGTTTCGCGGCTATGAAACTAACAAAGGAATACATGCTGGTGGACTTCATTGACGGGAAGAAACAGAAATCCGTTAAGCGTATAAATAAAAGGTCGAACAAACCGCAAAGAGATATTCATTTCATGGACCCGGTTGCCGAAGGGCACCTTCGCTACGACGAGCTCGAGTTTGACCGTGCAGCGTTCGCCGAATCGAATGCTGAACTCCTTGAAAAGGAAGTTGCGTTTGTGCGCAAGTGCCCTGTTCTAGCGGAGCGCATCAAGTTTTACGTGGAGGAAATCAATAACCTCGTCGACAGGTATGACGTGAGATGCATTCGGCTACGTATAAGTTAAGGCTTTGAGATAGCGGCGGGGGTCTCTGAGTACTTATCCTATACGTACTTTCTCTAGGAGAACGGTCGATATGTCTTGTGGGCTAGGGTGCTCGGTTTCGTTGTCTGTTTCAACTCAAGCGTTCGTGAAGATGGATGACTTTTATCCGTTACATAGGCTCTTCACGAGATGTCTCCAGCGTAGTATTATGTTCGTTCGGTCGTTTCGTGGGTATGGAACGCTGTACCCTGCGTCCGGTCAGGATACAGGGAAAGTACGTGAGGCTGGTGAAAGACAGAGAAAAGTGTGTTTTTTTTTTTCGTCTCGGACAGTTACGACGCACTAGGGAAACAAAAGGATGCCTACGAGGTCATGGACGACAACACGGTGGAAGTGTTGATGGCTCAAGGGGTGAACGTCATGTCAAAAATTACTCAGGCCAGCTCGGAGATGGATGTGCTTGCCAGTGATTATGCTTCCATGATGCGCAAGTACAAGGAGCTGGTTTCCGTCAAGAACTCCTCCCCCGCCGGAGACGATCAGCGGTACGCCGAGCTTTTTCAACTGGAGAAGGCGTTTGTGGAGACACGGAAAGTTCGGCAATTTACAGCCAGGCAGCTGGCCCAGAACGAAGGTATCCCCGACCGCGAAGGAGAAAAAGAACTGGAGCGTCTTATACTCCATATGCAGGTACTTCGAAAAGAGATAAACGCACTCGAAAGCAGTATCAAAAAGAGTCCACAGCTGGCTTCTAAGGAAGATAAAGATGATAGTTCGGCTTCTCAGAGTTTTTCACAAGGGAGTGGCGGGAATCCGTCAGTGAAGGAGCCGGACAGTTCCCTTGAGGCTCGTATTGAGAAGAAGCTGAAGCAGGTGCTTTTGCATGAAGAGACGTTGTCCACGCTAGAGAAGGAGGGGGACAAGGCGAAGCTGGGACAGGCAAAACGTCAACTGGACGTTTTGCGGACAGAACTAAAGGATCTAGAGGAGCGGTTGGAGACACAGACGAAGCCAATGAAGCCGTCCACTGCCTGGACCAAGTTTCAGCAACAGAGAGAGCTTGAAGCAAATCTCGAACAAATTCAAGCTTTGTCAAGTCAGATGAGCCAGCTTCCGGCGGAGCTGCAGGCGTCGGCAGAGGTAAAAACGCAGCTACAGCTGATTGCAAATCAGAAGGCGGCAATAGAGGATGAGCTGGAGGCAATCCGAGATGAGCTAGGCACCAGGAAACCCACCCCGTTGGAGGAGCAGTGTCTGGAGAAGAAGACAGAGCTGATGCGCATGCATGCGATTCTCGAAGAGGCGGCCCGCATGCCTACAGAGAGTTTGGAAACAGGGGGATTGAAGGAGACGGTGGAGGCGGCGAAGCAGATTGTGCCGCAGCTAGAACAGGAGTTCCTGCAGTTGGTCGATCAGGTGAAGGCTGAGCTGAGTGCGCAAGATGCCGTGTTCGCTGAAGGGTTGGTGACCCCCGGCGCAGAATCGAAGCGAGCAGACATGGGCTTGGGAAAGGGAGACGTCACAGCCGCGTTTGACTTGGGCGACAAGGGTAAGGTTGATGCTCTGATGCACGAGTATGCTGAAGTAGAACGCGCTCTAGAAACGGTACAACAGGCCTTGGAGATGTACAAGTCCGTGACTGGAGAGGAACGTAAGACGTTAGAAGAGTTCTTGGGGACACGCGAGGAGGTCGAGGCAAAGAAAGTGGCTCTGCAGGATCGTCTAAAGGAGCTGGAACAAGAGGTGAAGAAAGAAGCGGAAAAAGTAGGTGCCGGCACGGTGAGGGAGAAAGTGGAAGGGAGCCCGAAGCGACGGCTCATGGCCGCGCTGCTACAGAAAAAAGCAACGCCCTACCCGAAGCTCGACAAAATCGAAACAGGACCACAGGACGGCTGCTTGCAGATTCCCATGCTCGAAGCGCAGATTCGGTTCATCGTGGAGCCGGGTTTGAAGGACTTGACGAAGGAAAAGTGCGTCTTCGTATTCGCAAGTCAGGCATATCAGAGGCAATACAAGGTTTTCCAACCAGCGGACTTCTTCTCTCAAGGTCAGAAGGGTTTACAGACGATCCTTTACAGTGTCCCGTCGGTGCACGTGTCACGAGCTTGGAACCAGATGTTCGGCTCCTTACATCTTCACCGGTTCAGAATGCTCATGAAGGCGATGAAGGAAGGCATGAGGCAGGTGCAGAAGGAGTTCCGTGTTCTCAGCTTCAAGGAAGCTATCGAGGCCGAGGGCAAATCCGGGGCTAGTGAGTCATCTGTGCCAAGCTCAGATGCCAAAGATCGCTAGGAAAGACGAGCCGGACAGCCGTAGCCTGATGTAGGCCCACCGCCTGGGTGGTTGGGGGGGCAGGAATCCATCCCCATCTTCGATGATTATTCGCCGTCTTGACTTCTCTTAAAGTTTTGTTTCGTTTCTTGGCGTTTGTGTATCGGTTCACCGCTGTGCTGTCCCTCCTTCAGCGGATCACGTAGACAGAGCTTGGTTGCCACCGGGGTGCATCAGAGTGCGACAGTAACTGTTATGTATGTGTACAGTTGGAAGCAAACTTCTCATTTCCTGATCGTGTTGTAAATGCATTGCTGTCGGTGTGCTCTTGGATCCTGATTTTACGACGTTACATAGTTGGCAGCGATGTAGGGGAGAAGGTCCTTTCCCCGGTACGCTGACTTTGTATTGACGCCGGTGGTGTGCAGTGCCGTCTCCGTCAGGAGGTTTTTGCTAACGCCTGTGGTAGCCGGCTCACAGTTCTCGAGCACTGGCAAAAGAAACAACTAATGTTGACAGGGCAAGATTGCCGTTGCACGACGGGGGATAAGCTTCGGAATGTGTCTCAAAATTTTTTCCGCCGCAGGGCTCTAAGGAGGGTGGTCTTGACCTTCCCTCCAGCCTCCGACAGAAATGGAGACGGCGGGGCCTCGAAGCAGATTTCGAAGGTAAAGAGCGCAGTCCAGGGCTTTTCTTAGAACACTGCTGCCGACTTTTATGTATGTCTCGTTGTGCTTTTCCCAGCTTACCTCTGTACGGTACGTACATATCATCTAACGGTGTGGGTAGGGAAAAGCTCGACAGTATGGTTTGGTCTGCCACTCGCTGAAGTTTTTTTCTTTTGAAGTCGATCCACGGGTGCGGACTGTGTTTGCGGTTTACTAATGTGAATCTCGGTGTTTGCTTTGTGGTCGAGAATACTCTTCTTTTCGACGAAATCGAGAAGCACGGAGTACAGGTTGTGCAACTCACATTCATTGATTGACTAATAGACTCGGCGACGGAGCGGACACGTTTTGACACTCGCAGAGCGACAAGGCTGAAGAATGCAGAATTAGAACGTACCGTGCGGACATCCTTTCTCCGATGGAATTTTCGACATGACAGGTTGGGGCACCTTCGGTTCGCCAAGATTGAGTTGGTGGGAGAGAGGTTCATGCCCGCCCCATAGTGCTAGTTCTCTGGAAAGGCGGAGCGAGAGGCTGACCACGATTGATGCAGGCGAGATATTTGGACACTGTTCAAACGTTCAGTTTTGCCGGCAGTACCCAGCGCCGATCACTGTATGTCATTTTTCCGAGTACAGAACCTGTTGTGGGCTGCGAAGGAGCGCTCTGTTGGGCTTCGCGCTTGCCTGTCAGGCTGCCGCTGCGAGAGGTTCCGGGCTTCTAGCTCCACCCTCAGGCGCCAGTCGTGTGGCTTGCTCCTCCTCGGGAGCCTCCAAATGCATGCCGAACTTAAGCACTTCCAGAGGCGGGAAGATACCCCTCAGTGCAGTCAGGGCTGCAATAGACGATGTAGGATCGAGGGGTTTAGGTAGGAGTTGCGCTCCAGAACGGGCGGTTTCGGGAACGAGAGGGGTACTCGGCAAAAGCGTTGACAGGTGAAGGGGACCAGTCAAGAAGCTGGGGACCGGAGATGAGGCCTGTGGCCCCGGGTCGTTTGCAGGCCGCGGGGGTGCTGCATACAGAGGTAGACGCCAGAGACTTGTTTCGGGTTGTCAGCGACGGGAATGCACAACCGGAGTGGCTGCTGTATCTGCTTTAGTCAGCTTCATATACATACATCCAGAGGGCTTGATTGCCCAAGCCGGCGTTATTATGACATCGTCTAGGTATGATCCCTATGTTGATAGTGCCTGCTGTAGGGAAATATGGTAACTTCTTTCCATTTGTATGCATACAGGTTTCAGAAGTAGTGTTTTCGCACTGTTTTTGGAACCAGTGCTCGCTTGCAAGAAATAATACAAAAAAAAAAAGCGGCAACCGACTGGCAAAGGCTAATATGGAACGCGCACTTTTCAAGTCAGTCGCGGAAACATCTTTAGCTCGCAAACTGTGTGAGGTGCACTCTCCTTACCGCTTCCTCCTGTGAAGAATCTCCATAGTTTATCCGCGTCGATGCCTGTCAGCAGAGCGAACAGGGAGCCCAACTGAGGCAAGGCTGCTGGGGGAGCGAGTGCATTGTCGCTGCCAGGTAGATTTGTCATTGCCCCCGGCGCAGCTGTAGGCGTGCGCTCCGTACTCAGCCCTGCAGTCTCAGGCCTTTGCGGGGAAGTATTTTGCTCAGGTAATTTTTCCGGAAGTGACGGCAGTCCTGTGGCGCCCGGAACCGGCCTTTGGAGACTCTCTTGCAGCCGGTCGACTGAGGAATGATCCCGATTAGAAACGACAGCTTGCTCACCGCGAGAGAAAACCGGGTTTCCCGGTGCCCTGAGGGAGCCACTCGGAACCTGTGCATCTTCCATTCCTTGGCCCGCCAGAAACCACAAGTCCGGGAAGTTCTGCGTGCCGGCGGGATAAGCACGTTGTATATCCGGAAATGGCGGTGCCCCAGTTGATAAGACCGGGTCCCTCAACACGGGGAAGACCGGCGAGGAGAGAGAAGACGGGACAGTGGAAGAAGAGAGCTTCCCTGCGTTTATGGTGCTCGTCCGGTCCCATGTGGGACCTGCCGCTAGAGCTTGTGAGCTCTGCAGGCTAGGCATGAGATCGGGGACATGGAAGACGAAGTGGACGTCGCGTGGCTCCGTGCTAACAGATATGGGTTCAGTAATTCCGTTGCCTGTGATGTTAGCGGCGTAGCCCCTTGATGTTGGACTCTGGTAGGGAGCGCCGCTGGTCGGACCGTAGTAGTGTGAGGCGGAACTGCGCAGTACAGTTGAAGGCGCAGCTGCGGGTGCCGCCAACAAAGGTTCTGAGACAGCCGGGGAAGAAGCGCCTATGAGTAACTCTGGCTCCGGCGCTGTACTAGTCGTGTTCAGGAGTGGGTACTGACCGACTGGCACGGGGATGCTCTCCTGTCTGGCGCCCGGATCCTCTACCGATGCGTCGGGGCCTGAGTAAGGGGCGCCATGGTTGACAAATAAATGCAGCTTATCTTTGTCAAGAAAGGGATAGATGTACACAAGAGGGGGAGTGGGCGGCGGAAGCGGAGCAAGATCACCAAATTTGAACTCTATGGTAAACGACGACTTCTTCTTTTTGTCTTGCTCAGTCCTAGGCTGCGCCTGCGTTGCGTCTGTGGCATTGAGGCTCGGAGGCGGCTGGTCCTCTTGTTTGCCGCTTCTGCCCCGTCCATTTTCCTTGTCTGGCTGGTCCTCTTCGTCATTCTGAAGTACCTCGTCAACGTAGTCGTGTTCGAAACTTGTGTCAAGCTGCTGACCTTGCAGCGAGCCAGAGCTCGGTCCTTTCTTCCAGTCGCCGGCGTTGTACGGTGGCTCCAGAATATATCCTAGACTGGACAACGGCTCTTCCCGATCCGACACAAACGGCGAAGATACCGGACGTCCACTTGTTTCAGCCGCAGCGCCCAGCAGATCTCCGCGTTGCTGTGCTGCACGTTTCCCCGTACCTGCAACCACCCCAGATGGTTCAGGGCCTGTGGTGTTGGATACAGACCAAAGCCGTACTGGCGTATCTGGACTTACCGTGTCGTCAGCAGTTATCGCTCTTCTAGCTCGCTCTTCGGGAGACCAGCTGAAACGACTTCCGCTTAGACGCCGCTCTCTGAAGACGGGATCTTGGAACCAGAGCCCCTCAACAGACGATGTGGCTCCTTCACACGCGGAAGCTACGAAGGCTGGACTCCGCTGACTGCATGGGTACGGACAAGCCAGTACCAACCAAAAGAAGACCGCTAATAACTGGGGCAATGTGGGCAAGCCATGTCTCCTGCCGGTGCCGCGAACTGTCTTCCTGTATACTGACCGTCCGTGCCGCTTGGAACGACAACCCTGCCAGGTGTCGTCCGCTGGCTCATAACCGAGTGCGTGTCCGGTTACGAACGGTTTTTCAGATCGCTGGCTACGAGGATGGCGGATGCTTTGACATGTCCGTGCCATTGTCTTCGGGAGTCCGTCATTCTTTTCCGGCCATAGGAAGCTCTTTCGTTCGTCGCCGAGAGTCCTTCCTTTCTGTCCCCCAGTCCTGGGCACGGACTACTCTCCGAACTTGTTTTTGCGGCTGGCATCAGCTCCATGCGGCGGTATGTCGTCACTCGGACTTACGAAGCATGGGTGCTCAAACATTGCACTCCGGGATCTTGCACACGCGGCCGTGGGTGTTTAAGCGATTCAAAGGGAAAAGTAGTTCTACCTGTCAAGAGACCTCCGGGATGATGCGACACGGATAGTTGGCCAACACAGACCGGAAAAGCAAAAGAATAGTTGACGCGCTCAGTGGAGGCGGGTCTGGCTTGATGTACTACGAGCCTCAGCTCCGACGCGGCTTCTCCTAGAGAGAAACTAACAGGAAAGCTGTTAGCGACTACACTAGGAAACCTTAGGACTTGGGGCTACGTTCGGAGTCAGGGCTCATTCGGCAGATCGAAGGCAGCCGGTCATGGCGAAAACTTTTTTCTACCCGCAGCTCGAGCGCTCCAGGAGAGGCGATCGAAGTCTACTCTGGACACTATACTCACTTCAGAAAGATGGTGCAAGGCTTGCCGAATCGGTTGTCGCTGAGTCCAGGTTACAATCTCAAAGTTCACGTAGAGAAATGCGGACCTTACCAACCGCCACAGAAGTGGTCGAGTGGCGTCTCCGCGGCACACCAGGCAGATGTCACAGAAGGGACAAGACAGGCGCAGGTGTCCTGAACTCCGGACTCTGCGCACAAAGAACTTTTTTCTCTCTTGTACGACAGATCTCTGCAGCCAGCAAATGCCGGAGTCCTCGGTCCTGCCGACCAGCCCGCTGATAACTCCAAAAAAGAACTTCAAACGTTTCGGGCTCCGGATTCCACTTAGTCATCTGGCCAGGCGCCTGCAGCGGGAGCTCAAAAGCTGAGCCAGCCCGAAACTAGGATTGTTCACGAAAAAGTCCAGATGTCCGGAGTACAGTCCCAGAGACCACACTCCAGGAGGTAGAGCAAAAAATCAAAGTTCAGCACATGCTGAAGCCTGGTAGGCTGTAGCTTATGCATGTGGTACTCGGGGGATGTCAGTTGAGTGCCGTCAGGCCATGACCGGTAAACTCAGCATCGAAGTCCGCGTGGGCGGAAAGCGAAGAGCCATCCAGAGGATCGTCCAAAGTCGAATAAAGCTGGAAAACCGGACATCACAGGGAGCATCCAAGTGCTGACGCAGTCTCTCCAGTGCGCTGAGGCACTGGCTACTGACCACATGATTGTTTTCTCGCCACCTTGATGGTCACGCTCTTTCCGCTCCCGTTCTTGGAACCCCCTTATCTCTGAGCTTAGTCCGAGAGGATAGGGGTAGGGGACACTCATACAAGACGTCATCTACAAGCCGCCATCAACTTCCGGCCACTGCTGCAGTGTGTTCACTCTCATCAGAAGCGAGGATTCAAATGCGCGCACGGGCTCCTCCTCCTCCGCAGCATCTGGCTGCTGGGGAACACCTGTAAACTGAGTTTGTCATCTTGGACACCTGGACTGGCGGTAGGCCAGCTCTGAGGTGTGCTGTGACGGAGCCACTTTCGGCACCAGTTGCAGGACGCTGCTTGGGTCAGGCTTCCGCAATGAGGCAAGCGACAACACGTCTTTTGGAGTCCGACCGAGTATCAGACGAGGCGGGATCGGTAGTAGTTGGCGGTGAGGACGTTAGGAGGCCGAGGCTCCAGTCTCTATCAGAGTGAACGTGGGGCCCTCACCCCAGGTAGACAGCGAGAGGCACGTCGCCGAACGGCGAGAACAGCCGCTATTTTATGGCACACGAGCGACATCGGGCTGCGTGCTATCCAAAGCAACGGTAGAGGGAGAGTGAACATGTGCTCGACCTCCACGTTGAGCGTACGCTCGATCGGCTTTCAACCGTCGTGGCTTACTACCGGCTAGAGGAGAGACCAGCTAGGACCAGACAGCCACACCCCTTGTGTAGCTGTCTGCTGTGAGCTCGGCTCCGTCCAATGAGCAGAGACGAGCGTCCAGCGCATGCGCCCGAGTTTGTCTCTGGCCCACAGCTGTCCAGGGCAGAGATCGATGGGGTACCTTCATCGGTGTTGTCAGCGGCCTTCTTTCCCAGTGCCATTGTGCATTTTCTCTTCTCTGAGACGTCTCCGTCTGCAACGGAGACTGTCGCTCTGTCGGAAATGGTGTAGTAAGACAGCTCAGTGAAATCCGACGTCCAACGATTCAAATTGGCTTGCTCTCCGCGCCGTGACGGCCTCGCAGTTACATTGCTTCACGCCTGTTTATCTAGGAACCTAAACCCTTGTTTTTCTCCGTTGAAAGGAAGTACTTTCTTCCCTTCTAATAAAAGGTTCCGTGCGGTGTCCCTTCTCTTTCTTCGCATCGAGCGAGCCCAACTGCTTTGCATGCAGTTCCGGAGACTGCCGGTCTCACAGTTGACAACATCCGTTGGCTACTTCTGCGAGCCCCACTTCGTCAATCTAATGCGCGCCTCGGACCGGGCGCAGGCCGCCTCCTGACGGCGCCCTTGCGGTCGTAGCGCACCAGAAAGGTTTCACCGGGATACACAGACGTGGCGGAGTTGCTGGAGACACCGCAACCGCTGCGTCCGTCTTCGGTTGTGTACTTGCATCTTAGCGCAGTGGTCTTATTCTGACAGGGGCCTTCAGAAAAGATGGCAATCGGCGTCTCTGTATGGCGACTGTCACCGGCTCATGTGCCGGGCATGGCACGTCGTACCGTCACCTCCGGCAGCTTGGGGGCTATCCCAGCAGTGTACGGCCTGGCGCGTACGGGCGTACAGTCCCAGTCATGGTTAGCCACAACGGCGCACATGCTGCATCCAACAGACAGAAGGTTCGCCTCTCTATCCTCGGGGTGGCTTGGGTATGACCCACGGAAATTGTCTGGCCAAATGCCGAGGTGGGACACCGCCGCTCCACCGTTGTCTCTTCCACCTGGTTTCAAGACGTATGTGATCCCTTTGGAGACGCACCGCGAGTCGAGAAGTGGAAGCTCCACGCTAGCTCCGTACGCCCAACAGAAGAGTGATGGTGGTACCTGCTTCTGTCGGCGCTGTTACAGCTGTACGAACGACGCTGGCAGACCGACCGCACACGTGTCTGCGGATTCGTCTCAGGTGTTTCCCGGCAACGCTAATCTAGACGGGCGGAAAACGGCTGAAAAGAGTGGCGGACCTGCGTCTTCCGAGAAGTGAGAGCCAGCGACATCAGGCGACACGAGTCCCCCTTTTGCTGGACATGTTCCAATTCTTTCTCTGTTTCAGGCTTCGCGCTTTTCTCTAGAGATGCTTGCTGTCAGCTGTAGGCGAATTAAAGCGGATGAGGACACTGTATGGTCCCTGTCTCGGGCGCTAGTGCCATATTTTATAGGCGTTACCGCTGTCCCCGGGATAAAGGAAGACTGAACTCAGTAGTAAATGGCTGCCGTCAACATGCCCACAGTAGCCTTGAAAGCGCTTCGGATAGATGCAGGCCTCCCCTTCCACGGCGCCTGGTTTCACGGGCAATGAGGGGCTTCCGGGTCAATGAGAAGTCGTCTCAGCTTATCCACCCATATGACTCACTGCGTCTCGGGTTACGCTGTCACCTCGATAAGCTGTCCCTGCTTTCGTCTATTCTCATCAAGAGGTCTGAAGGCTCCGTTACAAGGCCAGCGGCACTAATGGTACTTCTTACCTCCCATGCTCACTTTCAGTCAGTAGTATAAAAGAGAATCTGTAGGCTGTACTACGGTACATGAGCTGGACTTCCTGTGGCGTCAAGCACTGCTACAATGTTGAGCTGCCGCGTCAGTACCAAACAGGCGCCCCGAGACGCGCGATGTACTTCGCAGCGTCGGCAGTGGGTGGTGTCTCCTCTCCTGGGCACGAGCAGTGTGTGCAGGAATACTCTGGTGAAAGACAAAGGCCCTTATGGACGGACTCACTACAGTCCAGCGCATAAAGAAGTAGCCCTGGTGTGCCGAGAGTAGTCTACATTCATGATTCGAAGGAGATGTAACACCAGGAGATACGCATACTTGTTTCGAGCTACATGCTCTGTGACAACGTACGCATTTTCTCATTCTGACGCCGTGGGCTCCGAAACTTCTTCGTGTCTCTCCTTCTGCAGTTCGGAGAAGGTGCATTTAGTTGCTCCGGGATACGAATGGCCCGTTGGCCTCTGGCTTTTAGGTGAGAGTGGGCAGCAGCGTGATGAGTGAGTCACTTCCCCTACATTTGCGACGGAGGGAATCGTGATTTGCAAGCGAGATCCGTAGCAGCACAATAAACACTTGTAAATCCGTAGGCCCATGCTTTCCCTGCCCCTTTCCACCAAGTCGATCTGTGCTATGGCTTGTTCACTCCGCTTCATCGGGCGAGTGTCGTGAGTTCTGTATGCTACAGTTTAATTGCGGGCGCCTTCGTGCACACCTGTGGGCAGTAGCATAGCTCGGACGGAAGCCGAAACGACTTCTTTTCTCATATCCGTTGGGAAAGACGCACCGCCTGTAGGCCCGTCCGGTGAGTTGGGTAGCTGGTGGCTTGAAACGTTTGCACGGCAGACCATCCGGGGCAGGCAGCTCGCAAAGCAGCGCCAGCCCGGGCTGTTGGTAGTTCATTGTACTGGTGTCGTGAGACTGCTTCAAGCGAACGCATCCGAGCCGCCGAATACACTGGTCCGTCCTACGCACAGGAGTAAGAGCTCTCCAATGAGAATTTCCGCCCGCGAGCCCACGCTGCCGATTCCGTTATTGCGAGCTGTGGGACAAGAGACTGTTACACGTATTCCGACGGCCTTCCTTCGGCGAAACCAAGAAGGTTACTCTGCTGACGCAGTCTCCCCCATGTCTTCTTGCAGCGCGCTGCAGGCCCTCTTATTTGAGTTTCTCTTTGTTGTGGTCCGCTTGCGCATCTCTCCCTGACACACACTGGAGTAGAGACTTGAGTTCACTTGTAAGCAAAGGCAAACTTCTTCACGGTTCTCTCTTCTCGCAAGGATTTTGGTTTCTCAGCGTGCAGCGGCATGATTTTCGGTCTTACATGCTGGGGCGGATACACACGGTTGACCCGAAGTGGTCTTTCAATGACTGATTGGAGATTTCAGGGAAAAAAGCTGCCTTCCACAGATGAGGAGTGGGAAGTGGAGTTTGCGCGGTATAAGGTGAGGAGCAGCCGTAAGTGACCAAAGCCAGTTGAAGTACAATGCCGGTCGTGAACGTCTTTGTGAGGTACAAGGACCGGCTTACAAAGAACATTGTCGTCGGACTCGGCGTGAGTACCTTCTTTTCTGGGCATCCTATGAGCAACGACTTCTTCACGCGTTGCCCCGGTGGCTCTGAAGCTTATTTCATTCTGTCTTAGAGTCCGAGAAATGGTGCGGCTTCCAAGGAATAACAGTAGTTGAGCACATTATAGGTTCGTTTCACTCCCTCCCACGCCTTCATCGAGGCAAACAACGAGATCCCAGGGCAACCCTGCACCGGGCAATCGTCCGGGTTTCGTTGCCGTCAGCTGCCTCGCCCTTGAGGCTTCCCAACGAAGGGGATCAGAGGCAGCTGGTGCAGGTCGAGGCTGGTTTACCGCACAGACGTAGACTGATGAACTACTGTACCTTACGCCGCGGGACCGGGGCGGTCTTCCTGTGCGTTCTCAGTGGGATTTCCATCCGCGAAAAGCACTATGTGGAGATGTGTTGCTCAGGAGACTCCGGAATACAAGAAGGTGCACCACGGTATTTCGATGGAAGAGTTTCAGGAAATCTACTTTATTGAGTGGTTTCATCGTATGCTTGCTCGCGCAACTGGCTTCTTCTTCGTTTTCGGAGCGGGGGCACTGGCGGCTGCCGGGGCTCTAACCCCTCGCCTAGGAGTCCGCCTCGCAGGTTCGATTCGGACAGCCGCTCTGCAAACAGCGTGGCTCCTAGATGCCATCAGTCAGGGATACACGTCATTGTGTCTGCAGTACAGCACAGCCCGTGGGGAGACGAACTTGTAATGGTCCGAGCCTGGAAGCTCGGCCGACTCCAGTTGCACCATGATGAATGCCTATGTGGCTTTTGGTTTTGTCGAGGGGGGCCTGAGTGAATCCGTCACCTGATTTTACCCTTACAAGCTATTTCATGGCGTGGACTTAGATTCCAGTTACCTGGAAGCCTAGGGGGGAAGCGGACAGCAGCTAGTGTAGAAGTCGCGGCGTCCCATGTGCACTCAGGTTGCTGCTTGAAGTGTGCATATGATGCCTCACGAACGTCCAGCATTTGTACGAGCGTCGACGTGTCTACACAGTCTATTTCATAGGTGATGGTTCCCTGGTGTCTGTAAATCGTCTCAAGATTGTGTGACAGTTCCTTTCCCCTATTCAGTGCAGCACTCCTGTTCCTTCCCCAGCAAGCTTTCAGTATGGGACTCTACCATATCCAGTCGGTTGTTCTTTACTCATCTATTCGGGTGAACGCGTCGTTCTTGTAGCCGAGCCTCGTACCGTGATACTTTGCTCTTGTCGCCTAGTGACGTTGCTTTCCAATCAGGCATAGGAATGCTAGGAGCTGCCCAGGGACTTGTAGGATGGTGGATGGTCAAGAGCGGGTTCTCCGAGCCTACGACAGAGAACAAAATGCCAAGGTAGCGTCAGCAAGAAGAGCCACGGGGTGGAATAGCTGTCTGGCCTGCCTGCGATATATGAAGGAAGGCACAGGGGAGAAACAGTTGTCTGTTACCGCCGAAATCCAGGCTGGCGGCTTCAGCACTTTCGAAGATCCCATGCAGTAGAACGCGTGTGGCGTCTTGTAGGTTCCCGAGTCACAAGGACCGCGTGCTGCGGATGGCAAAGCGCAGCTATCGGTCTTTTCACATATTCTCGTGAACGGCACATCAGAGACCGAGTACAGGAGGCGTTGCTGTCCCGATAGCGTAGGTACCTGGTTCCGGAGTTGCTGCGTAGCGTCGACGCCTTATAGGGTGCACGACGGAACAACGCACGAGCCGCACGTGCATGTCGTTTGTGAAAATAGTTACTTGTCGCATATGCGCAGACCATTTGATAGTAGGCACAGTCATAACTGTAGTCTCTCTCGCGCCTCAAGTTCCAGGCCGGGTTCCAGTCGCAGTATTCTCGGCGCGTAACTTGCGTTCGTACGTCCGTGCAGGGTTTCCCCATATCGACTGGCGTTTCATCTGGTCACAGCCATGGCGCTCTATTCCCTCGTCACGTGGCATGCGTTCTCTGTTTTATGTGCACCTGTCTCCATTGGGGGAGCTGCTGCACGTCTCTCTGCCAAGGGTTGTCGGGCAGCCGCTGCAGCTGTATCCGAGGCCGTACGCAAAATCAGAACTCGCGCTCGTCTTATGGGCACCTTGCTCGCGACAACACTTGTGTCCGGCGCTTTTGTGGCGGGAAATGACGCCGGCCACGCGTACAACACTTGGCCCAAGATGCTGGACGAGTGAGTCGCGTAGTGACCCGTTTCTCGAATTGGAGGTCGAACGTCGCAGTACGGGAAGCACTGTGCTCTCGCTCCATTACAGCACGACCTGCCGATGCAACTCTTGATCCGCTTCTGCTCTTACACCCAGAATTACTAGACTGGCGTCTCCTCGTCCTTATCGTTTTTATGTTTGGTCGGACCGTTTTCCTCGAGTTCGCAGCTCTCGAGGGAGAACCCCTGAGTGACGTGGCAAAGAACCCTGCCTTCAGTATTATTGTTGCAACCGCGGCAGCCTCAAAACATTGCCTAGGAGCGCCGTCTATGCCATGCCGCCATGGCTGTGAGAGCGGGAAACCTGCTTCCCTCTTTCTCTCTGGCACATTGCTGCTGCAATACAAACAGCTGTTACGCTATGACGTGGTCTGGTTTCGAGAAAGTCTGGCAGCTTCGGAGATTGGAGCCAGCGGGCAAGGATATGTCTCGTTCATGTGCTAGAGCGGCTCATTGACAACGTGCTCGTTTAGGGGCTGAGAAAACTTGCTCTGGATGGTGTACCACCTTAGGTATCTGCGCAGCCGTGTGCGCAACGAGCTGCCTAGACTACCTCGAGTGGGCCTTCTTCAGCACGTGACTGAAGCTGTTTCTCTCGGCGGAACTGGCGGTCAAGCCCCCGATCCAGCCCAGTGCCGTTTTCATGCGGACGCGTCCACCGCCAAGCTCTTTACTAGGAGGCGCCTGATGTGCGCCACTCGCCGGGTGTGTGAGGTGTTTCTGAACCCGGACCCTGGTATGCAAATCTGTCGCAGATAGCTCGTCACGACAGCTCTCGCACGCTCACCGTCCATGCTGCCAATATGGATGCTTGTCTTTCAGCTGGGTGCCTCCGGAGGTGTTTCAGGTGCCAAACCAGCTGATAAAGATCTGCGAGTCGACTGCAGTCGTCCAGTTCAATCACCGCATGCTTGCTTATTCTACGTTTCTCGCCTCTGGACTTCTCTTTCTTACCGGGAGGCGCCTTCCGTTGCCGAAGGAAGTGAAGGTACGCTGAGAAAAAACGCGAAGCCCTGGAAGGCATGTCATTCACGTCGGATTTGTGCGTAGAGGCGCAAACAGTTGCCGGAAAGAGCAACGAGCAAATGAGTTTCTGTCTCCGAGGTCTTATGTGCCGAGTTTCTCGTAGGTACAGTCCGAGGCGGCGAGTCAGCAATTTATATCAAGGTGCATCTTGTCCTTTCAGCTGCCGAGTCTAGATCCTGATTCGTGGTCCGCCGTTTCTGCTCAGGCCACGAATGTCTCAGTGATCTTGTATTACCTTTTCCGTTGAATATGTCCACGCCTGAATTCCGGCAGTGCCGACTTGCTTCAAACGCGCCACTCAGCAGGCGACAACTTTGTACTCGTACACGGCAGTCGACTTTCTTTGTTTCTAAATAGACAGCTGAGCGAAGCGTGTCTGGGGCGCTGTGCTCGGCCAGTCGTCTTCCTCTCGCACAAACCTTTCTTCATCTGTGCTTGCTCACTGTTCAGCAAGGAGTTCTTTTTTTTTTGTCTCTGATATGGCGGCAGGTAGCGCTTGGCGCTTTGCATGGTGCAGCGCTGGTCCAGCTGTTGCTTGGCATCGCGACGCTTCTTTCTTTTGTGCCTACGGAGCTAGGCGTACTTCACCAGGTAAAACTAGAAGCCCGGTTAACCGAGAGTATAGTGTAACAAAGGGACTAGATGCCGGGCACGGTATTGAACACGCGGTCTCGGCTTGGTACGTGAGCTCAGTTCTGTCGGTGTGCAATCACACGGAAAATGGAAGTCCGCGAGTTGGGAGACAGTTAGGGCCGTTGCACGGTGGGTCTCGCGTGCTGTGAACGTTAGGTCTCCTTAGTGGCACCGCACAACAGTAGCCCTCGCAATAAGCCATACCGTCTCATTTTCGCCATCTACTCGGTAGAACGCGTTCATGTGGTGCACAATGAAAAAGCGTATGTCCGATCGGCAGCTGGCCGACACGCGACGTGGTTGCACATCTGTTTGCCATCTCCAAGTTACAACAGGGCAGGTAGGTTACAAACCAGGGTGTACTTGCACAGATGAAACACCAGCAAGTCTAGAAGCAGAAATGAAAGCAAGCGAATTTCGTGTGTCTACTGGTTGATCCGTGCAGGGAGGCGGAATGGCTACACTGACCGCGCTTGTCTATCTTCTCCACACGATCTCCCGAGTATCCAACCGATGTCCTCTTTAGGCACAAGTCGTGTCGTTTCATTGTAACCCGCAGTGTCATTTTGACAAGACCTGTGTGTATTGCTTCGAAATTCGAGGCCCCGGGAGACCATTTCTTTGTTCTTATCCGGACTTGGCTCTCCATGATTGTCGCTCCCTGCGGCTGGGCGTTTGGTTGAGGGTCACCGGCCTCGCCCGGGGCACCGTCTTGTATGCTCCGGACTGTAGTCCATCTGGCGATAGTTCTCCACTTTTTCTGTGGCAGTCAGTTTGGCATGCTGTCCTGCATTCTGGGACAAGGCTGGTGAATCCGTATTCTTGCTCGGAAGATACGTCTTCATGAATGATGGGACAAAGAGGCTACTGAATCGCTAGAGAAGAGGAGTCCCATGCTCTGGGGGCCACCAGCTTTCGCTGTGCAGGCGGTGCCAGAGTGGTGAGCCTCATTGATAGTGGCAAGTCATGCGAGTCCGGTCGGAGCTCGGCTGCTGGCAAGAGGCGCCGCAACCGCTAGTCAGCCCAGCAGGTTAGTTTGAGCCAGTTGAGCGGCCTTTCCGTATCTGGCTATGAAGTGTAGGCAACTTGAGAGAGACGCGCCGCAGGCGTGTACAGGTTTTGTAGAGGGGTGAGGAAGGTGGGATCTGGGTATGGCGAGGAGGCTTTTCTGCATCAGCGGGCCAAGAACCGGGGCAAGTAGAAATCTAGCAAGATAGGTAGCAAGCAGGCACATTGGTAGACCCGTGAGAGATGTCAAAGGACACACCCAGAGAGCGTAGGAAAAAGTTAGACAGTTCCGAGAACAACAGGAACAGAGACTAAGTGGCTGCAACGCGAAAAGAGAGTACTCAAAGGCTGGTTTGCTCGAGGGGCTCCGAAACCAGTGAGGATTCGAAAACAGAATCAAGGGCGATCTTGAAGAAAGCCAATAAAAACTGGAGTCGACGAAAGGGGCGCGGCAAGTACTGGAACAGAAGGAGCACGGCGCCACTGCGGGGTGACGGAAACTCGGGAGCATCGAGGAAGGGCTCCTCTGTCCCGTCATCTGCCGCGCTGCTGGGAGCAGCCACTTGAAAGAAGCTAGGAACCGAGCGAAGACCCGCTGAACTGTCAAACGTGTGAAGGGAGGGGACGTCTTCGACATGGCTAAATCGTAGACAGCGTCGCGTGTGAGGTGTGAAGAGTGGCAGAGAGTGAAAGTTGAGTTTCAGCTGAAAAGGTACTTTTCTTTAGTGAAACAAAGGACCCCAGAGTACTACCGTCCTCGATATACACCCTGCAGGTCACTTGAATGGTGGCTTGTTTCCTTGGTTCACCCCGTACTGTTCCAGAGTCAGCCAAGAATTCCGGAGAAACAACTGAGGGAGACTAGCAGGTTTCAAACTGAGTGACCCCGCACAGCAACTCACGTGAGCAGCGTCTCGGCTGACATGCTGAGCTGATGCTCCAGCACTGAGTCGCCCAAACCCTCTGGGAGCCATACCAGTAAGCATGGTCACTGCCAGTGCCAAGACCGAACACTCAGGCACGACCCCCTCTCGTCACGTAATGCCCTTTTGAAACTCTTTCATATGCACTACAACAGCAGAAAGAACCGTATGTACAGTCTGCTGGGAATTGCCCATTCGAGAATACCGACGCCTGTCTCCAGGCAGCCGAGAACGTTCTCCCAGGGATGGTAGGGGGCCGCTGGAGTAGCGCTTGGAGCACGGTTTGAAGGAGGCGAGTACGGCTGAGCACACCTTCAGAAGATAGCTGCAGCTCGTGGCTTTACTCTGCGCACTGCAGTGGCCTTCCCTCATCATGCTTAACCACGAAAAGAAGCATTCCTCCACGCGCGCAGGTGCCTAGGCGAGCTCCGGCCCGTCGCTCGGTTGAAAGTTCCGCAGGGCACTAGAGCTCTTCCGTCCGTTTCCATGCAGAGCCGGGGCAGGAGAGAGAAATGGGCCGCTCTTCAAAGTCGCTTCTGCTTCTTACGGTGACCGTGAGCTCAAGTCGTCCGAAGACGGGGCAATGTCGCGAAGAGTTGGCGCCTCGCCTCGGCAGCGGGGGCTGTGCGTTGCTTTACAAAGTTCAACAGCAGGGCTACGAGGTATCGGAGACCTCTTCTAAGGAGCAGGAACGGGTCAGTAGAGACCGAGTTGGGCTCGTGGAGTGCTCAAGAAACGGGGCCGTAGGGGCGTTCCGGCGAGTACGGGTTCTCAACCGCAGCTTTGACTGCAGCAACGTGAGCGGCCTGCAGGGGCTCTTCAGTTGGGGGCGCGCCTATAGGTACAGGACAGAGGACTCATTGTCCTTGCAGTCGAACAGTAAAGAGCGCAGCATAGAGACCTCAGAATGTGGGCCCGCTGGCCGTGAAACCGAAGAGGTAAAGTACCACCAGATCGAGGACGGGGTAGCTACACACACAGCCTTCGAGACACCGGACGGCTTCCGGCCTCGAAACCCAAACGTCGTCGCATTGTTGTCCGGGCGGCGAGCTGGCAGTCGAGAGCGGCGGAATCGCGTGTGATTGTTGGTCACGGCCGAGACAGGGGGACGTGACGGTCATTGCTGGGGAGAGCGATAGGTAAAGCTGCCGTAGTGAACTCCTGGCTGGTCAATACTTCCTGGGGAATTCTTGGGGCAGCCTTTGAGAACCACCTGGGCCCCCGAGGGACTGTTTGCCGTTGTGCTCGGGAGGCCCGAGCAAGGGGCGCTGGGAAGAACCACCCGGCGGGTGCAGTAGCACACGGAGTCCGGAACGGTCACCTGGAGCGGGACGGTAGGCGACAAATGGAAGGAATAAAGACGCCAAAGGAGCGACTAGTCAAAATCTGTCAGTTCTGATGACCATTGTTACTATTCATCGAACGAATGGCTTGAAGTCGTGAAATTGCCGTGAGGAAGACAGACGGGACGTCCCTGGGTAGCCAGCGAAGGTCGGGAGCCAGGTGGCATTAGGCCATTCCAGTAAAAAGTTCCCTGTAGTATGTTTGTAGTCTAGTGTGTTTGAAACGGAATTCGAACGCCGCCATCAAAACGGTAAGGGATATCGGAGAAGCGTAGCATAGTGTTACGAGTGTTGAAGTGAGCAGGCAACAGAGGACTACAAACAACTCCCATCGAGGCTGCCGGCACACCTTCGACTGGACAGGACGCGCCCGCCCCAGGGCTGTTCCCCCCCACTAAAGATAACAACGAGGATGACGCTGGAAGCTGCTAAACAACTCAGTAGAAAGCCCTTTGAACGTATCGCATACTAGTTGGAAGCAACCCGCCTGGCGTGAATGGCGTCTACACGTGGCTGTGGCTGTGAAGGCTAGGACAGTTGGCTCAACACGCATCCCGCTCACCAGCAGCATGCAAGCAGGAAGCTGTTATTGGAACACAGCTCCCTACCAGAAAATGCTCGTTGTTCTGCGTGATTTTCTGTGGCGGACGAGTGACTTCCTGCAGATTTGTCCAGAACCAGTCACTTGTCCGATATGCACCGTCACATGTGCGTTCTGGCATGCGGACCTTCAAGTTTCGGAAGAACCTTTCCTGGGACGGCAAGATCTAGCACCAGGCCCGTCTGCCTTTTGAACGCACACGGCTCTCCCCCTGGCAAACCGTGTGGTTCCCCGCCAGCAAATGTCGCGTTGCTAGGTCCCCGCTCCTGCAGGAGTCGATGCCCTTGTCCACGGCCAGTGAGGATTCGCGGGGCAGTGACGTACGACGCTGAGGAGGGAAATCACGTGTAAGCATAACAGCAACGGCAAGCTCTAAGAGACAGCCAAGTCTTAGTTCTGTTCCCCCGAAAGTCAGTCGGCAGGTCTCCAGCGACGGTTTTTGTCTTCACACTGGTAGAGAGCGCTCTCCTCTTCTTGCGTCGCCTGTGACGTCTATCGCGCACTTCCTTTAGAGCGTTTCATGCTCGAGGTCATGTGTGCTCGTTCGTTGGGCAGCTGCAATCCCATCCTGCATTTTCTGCATCCGGAGACGGGCTGTTGCTAGACTCCAGAACGGCAAATTGTCCTTAGTATTTTCCGTTCACTTTCGAGTTTCCGAGAGCTCCTCGTCACCTTCGCAGGCTCATGGCGCCTCTGACAGTTCTTCGCTGGTTGTGGGTTTTGCTACCATTTTTGTTGGCCCTGGGCATCCTGTTGTGGGTCTTCGCTCCTTCTCTCTTTCTTGTGTTTTCACTGTCGAGTATTCTTGTCGTCGCGATTCTCACGTGCATGTTCAACTGGTGCAGGCCTGTCTTGATTTATATTCTCCAGCCAACCGTAGACGAAGCTGTTCAGCAAGACCATCAGGAAGCCCACGAGGAAGCATCCAACTAAGAGGTGTCTTGCCTGACCACACTTTCGTCTTAGGCATTATTTTGGTCCCTCAGGATGGCTGCTCCGAAACCACATAGTGATCAACTACTCCAGCAGTATGCGGCCATGCACTCTCTGCTCCACGCCCGGCCGGCAGAGGCCGTTGTCCCGCCGGCGGTGCACTCCGACAAACCAGGGACATGGGTAAGGCCTTATATTTCACGGTGCCCCGCTCGATCATGCGGTTCACTTTGCGCTTGAACGGGGGTTCTGCTTTTGTCCATGGACAGAGAATTACTTTTCTCAAGATTTTTGGTAATGTGACTGCACGCTGTTCTCTCTTTCTGCAGTCATATGACACAATCAACCGGCGTCTTCGAGAGGAGATCTTGAAACGCACATTCGACGAGAATGCATCCTTCTTGGCCTCTCACCCTGAATCCTTACGTCGCTTGCAAGCACTGGACAGCGAAATGGCTAAGTCTACGACAACAACTCTGCGAAATCTTCCTGAGTGCAGCGGGGACGATGCCAACCGGGTCTACCGCCTTTGCGTCGAGCAGGCTGACCGAGACTTTTGGAATAAGGATGTCCTGGCCAAGTGGATATCACAGGGGTGCACCTGGGCTTCAGCACCATGGCTGGTGTCCGAACTATTTTTCTACCGTCGAATCTCGCATGCGTTTGATCATTTTGCAACCGGACATGACCCCTTCGAAAAGCAAAAGCTGTCTTCTCTCCGAGGGTGTTCGCCGGTTCTGTTCCAACTGTCGGAAGCGTTCAGCCGCTTACGAAACGCCAAGTGCGAACCGGAGTTTAAGGCCGCTCTACGGAGTGCAGTCCTCGGCGCCCTCGAAGGGAACTCGGCTGACCTTAGTTTATGGCCCTGCTCGCACGATGAGGAGGACGAGGCTGAAGGACCGGAGACCAGTGCATCTTCGCCCCGTGTGGACAATGTGGATGAGATGGCGTGTCTGCTTGCGGACGATTTTGAATTGTTCCACGATGATTTACAACGGATCGCTGCTAACCGGGAGAAGGAGAGAATTGCTTACTTTTTCATTGACAACGCGGGATCTGAGATTCTCAGCGATATGTGGTTGGCTTGCATTCTTATCGAGCACGCTGTCGTCGACAAAGTGGTTTTCTACGTCAAGCAGTACCCGATTTTTGTGAGCGATGCCCTTCCAAAGGACTTCGATCTCACCTTTCAATGGATGCAGCAGCGAGCGTCCCAGGTACGCCGGGGGGTGCTGAATCTAGTCTTTAGCTCGTTCTTTGGTGTGCTCCTGATGACTGTTGCTGGCCCCTTACATCGCGTTATACGTCACACCTGTGACCTGTCTCCTTGCAGAGGCCTGAGCTCTCCGAGTTGGCAGATCGGTGGCTCTCGTACGTTAAGACTGGGAAGTGGGAAGTAAAAGCAAGCACATATTTTTGTATGCCCTTTGAGTACTCCAACATGCCCAAAGACTTGTACGAGGAGCTTCGCGACAAGGCGGCTATCCTGATTAGCAAAGGTGACGCAAACTACAGACGCATTCTGGGTGAGCTTTCTTGCACTGCTTTGGAGAGGTGGGGGTGAAGTCAATGAGAGCGTGGTCTCGTGAACTGTCTTGTCGGGGAGGCGACTCGGAAATTGTGATTGCATTTTTTGCTTGCATGTGCAGGGGACCGCTTGTGGCCATTCGACACGCCGTTTCCCGAGGTTGCCGGCTATATGCCATGCCCTTTGCTCGCGCTGAGGAAACTCAAGGCAGATATAGCGTAAGACTTTTGCGGAGGAAGGACCGAGCCGCCTGGCTTATTCTCGTGCTGACGATCTATGTCGGTGTGACGTGCTCTGATTGTTTTTGCAGTTGTGGTATATCAAACGAGAAACAGAAACAAGCCCAGGAGAGCGACCCCAACTGGATGGTGAACGGCAAGTAAGCTTGGATTTGAAACAGGTGCAAGGATCCCACTTGGTGTCTGCTGTCCGCGCAGAGTCCCTGCTTGACACTCGTGTGGGTGGTGGCTTTTTTCATGCCTTCAGATGGGGCGTTATTCACTATTTCAACCCCAGCACTCAAGGAAAATAGTCCTGGTCGAAGCCGAAATCGCCCCCGCGGGGTTGGGAACCTAAGCTGTATGAGGAGTCGTTTGGGTTTGTCAGGAAATTGATTACTGTTCTCATGCACGGACTGTACGTCTGCTATCAAAGTGTAGCGGCGTTTTCTTTGGCTTCCACGGTGTGAGGGGCAACACTCACATCGACACAGCTGGTAACTCGAACCCGTTGCTTGCGACGCAGCTACTCATCGCAACGTTCTCTTCGTGACTTGCTGTGTAATTGTTGTGCATCAGCCTACGGGAAACCAAATGTTTTTTCTGCTATAGTGTCGATCGTGCCTCTTGAGGTTTAATGTTTTATAGAAGAATGGAGTTTCGGCGGCGATTAAGCCACACTGGCATTGCCGTATCTGGTGTCATTTGGGCTGGTTCAATCCTCCAAACTACTCGCTTTTCCGACTTTCGTACAAAGCCGAGGTAGATAGAACTCTGTTAGCTGTAGCCGACAGTGGGAGTTCAAAGAAAACGAATGGAGTCTTCGGCGGAGGTTGACACTGATTTTGACAACACCGGCAGGAACTGTAGTTGCAGCTGCACACCACAGCTGCACCTGGCCATTTACTGTCGAACTTGGCTATTGTCATCGGTGGAACACGACTACGCCTCATTCCCAACTCAGCATCTCAGTTTGAGGAGTTAGACTGACCCCCGTTTATCGTCGCTGTGCGAATGGTGGAGGTCGTCTATATATCTCGCCAAATGTGAGCGGTTTCGTACCCTGCCACTGTTCGGAGCAGGCCTAGCCTGCTGCCCTTTGTCACCGGGCCGACAGACCTCTAGCGGTTGAGTGACCTAAGCTCGGCGGCCCGTTCGAAAAACAGATTGTGGTCTTGCTGCAGCCGCCTATTTTGACCGACTCACCATCATGGGATCAGTTATTTCAACATGATGAGTTGCTCAGTGGTCACTAGGTGTCTGTTCGCACGCACTCACGAAGGCCCTGAACGCTGTAGTCTGCCCCAGGGATTATTTTGCCGCGAGAACTTGCTTGGCGTTTTGATGCTTGTACTCATGCCGGTCTTATCACCCCTGTACTGTCCAGTGAGATCTGCCTTCCCGACACCACGCATGCCCTAGAGCATTACGTTTACTATAGTTTTACGAAGAAGCGTGGCGAGCAATCCAAGGAAGCGCAGCACCGGGTCGAGGTAAAGCAGCAGAAAAGACACACCGACGACTGGTCACATTTCTGTCTAGACTGTTCAAGGTTCCTGCGATGTGCTGAGTGGCACAGCGTTCACAAGCAACAGCTCGGCACGGCACAGCGGCCCCTACAGTCATCCCGAAGGGAGGCTCCGAAAGAAATTTCAGCTGGTGTTGACTGTTATGCCGATCTTGGAGCGGAGGCCACAATCCAGTCCGCAACAGCCGCTTTCTAAGCGGAATCCATCTACCACAAGGAACCTGTAGCAAATGGTGAAGTACGCCGCAGTACAAGTCCACTGAGACCACAGCCGGCGGGAGGGCCGTGGCAAATCAACAAGCGTGGCACTTGCCCTCGCGGAAGAACATTCCGTGAACGACAGACAGATCCCACGTCTTCTGACACTGCCAAGAAAAAAAGCCCTTATTTTTGAGACTTCGGCGTCACAGCAGAGGGCCACGGCTTCTTTTCCGAAAGAGTTCTTTGAGGACGATGACCACCTGAGTCCGGAGGTCTCCTTGGGACCGAGTCATTGGCATCGGCGAAGGGGACGACACAGCCTGTCACACGAAATGGGTTGTGCGTAACATCCGATTATCAGGACTCTGACAGGTGTTACCGAGCAAGCTGCCGCTTCCGGGGAAAGTAGAACTACCTCGGGACGAGTGACGCGGAGATCAGTCCCCCTGTGGATGCTCCCCACGACTGATGCAGGAAGGGCTATTCACAGGGCCACCGATCCAGTCGTAATGAGTAGCGTGAAGCAACCTGCAGGTGTCGTAGTCAGTAAATTCTCAAGGAAAGAAAAAAACTTTGGACCTCCCCGTGAATGTTGAAGCTCACCTCGAACAAGCGGTTGCAGAGGCGGGCGGCCATACTTGAACCGAGATGTCTCATTGAAAACATGGAACCTGAAACAAGTAACCGCCAAAGACCAAACTCAACTTTAGCTCCTGGGAACCTGCAGTTGAGCATTTCTTGAGTCCAACACAGAACCGAGACGCTCCTCTGTGAGCCATGAGGAACGGCCTTCGTGGATCCGGGCCGGTGGTGAACTTCTGTTGTTTGCTGGTTGAGAAATGAGAGCTGGCCAGGTGTGGAGAGTCCGGTCAAGGTACGCCTTTTTCCGAAGAGAGCGCGCGGGTCGAGCCTTTCCGACGGCTCGAGCCCAGGAGCCGTTCAATCTCACGAGCTGGCTGTCCCAGCTAACGGCTGTATCACTTCGAATCAATTTGCTACACTTCGGCGTGCCGTGTCGTACATAGTGCGTGGTAAGATTGCCGCTCAAGCACCACAAAGTATACAGTCGGACTTGCCGCCCGCAGACACGACATCCCCGCGTTCCTCCTGCGCCTGCTCGTGTCCCCTGGGGTGCGCATGTGGTAGCGTCCTCTTTCGTGAAACAAACACGCACCCGCTACCCAAGTTTGCACTCTGACACAAACACCAGCGTCCAGCTCTGTAAGAATTTCCTCGAAGTTAGGCGGCTCGGTGGACTGGTGGTCAGCTCTCACTCATATCTTCTGACGGCTAGAAAAGTATCACAAAAACCAAGGGACAACTGAGAGCGAGTCCGCCTCCTATCTGGGGAGGGGAAGGAGAGTGACAGCGCAAGTCCGTGGCATCCCGCTACATCTCCCAGTACACGTCAGCATTACGCTGCACGCGCAAGACGCTGGTGTAAGCAAACTGGCGATGCCGAACTGCAGCAGGAAGCCTACACAGACCGCCGAGGGCGAAATATTTGTAGAGTTGTCGGACTGAACGTACATTTCAAGCAGCTTCTGCGCTTGGAGACTATCCGAGGGCTTCCAAGTACGATTCAACTGAAGGCAGCGAGTATGACGGTCGCTTTCCACGCGGCACTTCACTGTTGACGTATCAGGGTAGCGCCGCAGGCACTGCATGTAGTCGCCCCTGAGAATCAGAACAGGCCACAGGGCTTGTTAGCACTCATTCACAACTATATGTAATGGCATTGCTTAGAGGCGACTGAAGGAAACTGAAGAAGGGTAATTTCGGACAAAAGCGAGGTATCTCTCTCAGACAGGCGCATTCAACACAACTTCTACTTTGACTTCGCCCCCGCGTGCTCCCAATCGTGCCTAGGCCGAGAGGAGACACGACCTAGCGGTGTTTCAAGAAAGAGAGGTAGAACGTCTCCGAAACTACTAGTCCTGTTCTTCACAGAGACTGAAGACGGGCAGAGCATCCCTGCCTACGTCGGTGTTTCTGGACCGCGCACGTCGAGTGCCTACTGCGTGAGTTCGGGTGTCGCTACACCACACATGTCAGGCGATAACCCCCCACGAGCCGCCGCCGCACGCCCACCAGGTATCCATGCAGGGATGGACGGCTGAAGCATCTTTCTCCTTCTGTTTGAGCCTGTGCAGAATTTCCGTCCCCTGCCAGTGCTGGATTTTGGGGAATGTCTGGCGAAGCTCGAAAAAAGGATGCAGCCAACGGTGCGTTTTCCTCTTGCTGCATCCGTTCATTTTCACCAGTTGCACCTGGCTGGGACAGTAAGCGCCTCTCCACCCGGCAACCAAGAAGTGCCGGCTATTCCAGTTTGAATATTGTGGAAGCTTTGTGAAAGCAGCCAAGGCCGGACCCCCTTGGCGTTTCCGTCTTTCACATGGCTGAAGCGGTCGGGCGATAACAATGGAGAGAGCGACAACTACGGCGAACAGGGAAGTTGGCAAGGGACCAACAAAGCCACACCTAGAGCGCCACGGCAGCTCGAGGGCACAGTCGTTGGAGGGGCTTGGAAAGTTAGGAGAATTGCTGGGCACTCGCGCCACGTCGGAGGTTTCAGTCGCAAGTCACTGCGGTCGCATGCCGTTGTGCGACTCCGTGCTCACATGTGCATGCGAACTAGCGAGTTGGTGGCACCGGTCCACGGACTGCAGGCTGCAGTAGTTTGACTCACCCAGTTTCGCGCTCTCGCCCAGTGTGCTGCCCTATCCGCTGCAATTGACAACAGCTTCCAGCACGATGACAACCATCTGCCCCGAAATTTGTTGCGTAATGCACTGACCAGTCTACAGAGCAACCTTACAAGATACCCTACTAGCCTGTGATGCACGTTCTCCTGTTGTGCCTTGCGCCGCAGCGGCTGTTGAGCCACCCGGGGGTCTACACGGGTGAGTTTGTGCTGCTAGGTGGTTTGCTGCGTGATGCGCTGAGCCGTGTGAGGTGCCTGTGTGACCTCAACCGTCGGCTTACCACGGTTCGCCGGTGCCACGAACTTCGGTAACGGCTTCAGGGCTCCTGTTCGTTTTCCACGGGTGAACACTTTCCACGGTCAGACACACGCACACACTGAACGTATGTTTTAGGGCGGTTGGAGCTCCACGCTCGCTCACAACA
>NW_027153678.1:33665-66209 GCF_002600585.1 Cystoisospora suis
TGCGTCACTGCACTCCACTACAGGCCTTAACACCCACATTAGAATAGAAGGAATCATCTCCCCTCTTTTTCTTCCTCCCCCTGGCGGCCGCTCGTGGGTTCCCTCTCTCGTGGCCAGGAACCCGATACGGGCGAGCCGAAGGATCGCACACACTCCCTGCCTGATCCGCAGGCCCAGTGCCTTCCCGCAACCGTAGAAACCGCTACAGCCGCGGGCGCCCCAGCACTCTGTACCTCCGACAGCTCCTGCCGCTACCGGCACTCTTCTCACTGGTCCGGCCCGGGCAGCCACCGTGCTTCTGCGGCTACTCGGCAACAGTGCGGTCGCGGCTGCCTCGACCGACACAACACCGTGGACTGCCGGTCCTGACGGCCCGGCGTGTCGACAGGAGTGTTGTCTGCGATATAGTCGTCGATATGTGGGAGACAGAACCGAACTTCATAGTTGTTGGTTCCGCTACTGTAGCGCCGGCCACCTCTGGTCAGCTGCGTACTACCCGCGTAGGGCTCCGGTGTGTTCACGGGCAGTTGTCTCGGGAGAGTGTGAAAATGTGTGTACACTGCTCGGAGCGCCCGGGTTACCAACCTGTGAGAAAAGAAGTATGTCCCTAAGTGCTGGTACCAACATGACAGCTTCATTGACAGAGACAGAAGTCAATGGGACGCACAGCGTTCTGCCGGGCAAGTAGGACACGCCACGGGTGCCTGCGACAATCGCTCCTCACTCCCCTAGCATAACACGACATAGGAATACACAGAGCGCAATACTCAGGAAATGTGAACCACCTGTCACAGGTAGGAAGAAGTTCAAAGCAGCGAAAGAGGCTTCCAGCCTCACCTCGGTGATGGGGTCCGGTCTCACCAACGCGGCGTGGCGGTCAAACTGACTCACAACCATCAAGGAAAAGGGTACGCAAGTTTGCGAAATGCCATCACACTTTGCGCTGTGGTTTTGTCTCCAGTGAGAACTCGGCGCCTGTTTAGTGATCTGGTTAGCTCTCTCTGCGTAATCGTTATTCTGCCAGTGATGGCCTGCAACATCGTTGGCAGCCGATACGCCACCGCGGAGAGTAGTCAGTCGGATGTTCTGTTGAGGTGTAGTTCGGACAGCGAAAGGCCGTTCTCATCCTGCAGCTTTTGCTAGACCAGGACTTAGTCGCAAAAGTGCGCAATACTTGAAATTCCGATGGCCCCCCATCAACTCCGGACCGCGAATTACACACCAGCTCAGCTGCTACATCAAGTTCTTTCAATCTTGTTACTCAGTGACGCTGCTGTTTTGACGGCAGCATAGACAAGAGCTCGCCAGCCTCGTCGAATCGGGCAGCCGCTTGTTCCTTCCGACGTCACACTGCTGAATCACTTCCAGCCGAACGAGAACACAAAGTCGGCACTGTATGTTGCTGGGACGTCCCGAGTCCCCGCGCACGCTCCCGAATCACTGGTTTCCAGTAGAGTGTACAGCAGCTCAACCCCGGTATCAGAGTTGCTTAACTCCTTGGACTGCTCCGAGAGGAGCACTATTGTGCATCGTGGAAGATAATTATCCACCGGGCTTTCCCCTGCGCACGGCGTTTGCACGGCTATCCCAGAAGGCCGGCTCCTCTCAACACTGCGAGCGTTCGGGAACCGTGGCGGACTGCAAGCTAAGCCCCGTGTGAAAGAGGGACCAGGAAAGGCGCTGGCCCACGTTGAACACTTCCCGGCAACATTCCGCGCCGGTTTGGCGGGAGTCCGAGGTCTCCGGGGGGTCTATACGATGCTATCATCTGCCTGAATCACTTCTAGACGAAGTAAAGAACTGCATCCACACCCACTCCGTGGGTGACGTTTACTACACGTTTCAGGAACATGGTAGGGAGGGGCAAGCTCTCCTGCGTCCAATCCCTCCCCGTCACAGCTTCTGCCTTTGATCCCTGAGCTTCATGCGGCGAAGCCGGTGGAGGGCTTCAGCAACCTGCCTCATGTGGGCCCTTCTGTCTCGCTATGGAGCTTGATCGTTAGGGCCTCCAAACCATCAGACGCTCACCTAGTTGGGCTGGTGCGCGGGTTAGCGATGGTAGCTGCGACAACAGGGCAAAACAAAGCAGGTTCTGGCAACGGGTGGATTGTGTGTCTCTCGGTGCTAAAGCTAGTGAGCATTTTGGTGATTCTGATGCTCTCTTCGGCAACGCCTACGGCTTAATCATACGGGCTGTCCTACAAAACACTGTTGTGTGAACGCTGCTGCCCTTTAGTTGTCCCATCGATCGGCCCAGGGCAAGAGACGCGTCTCCAGTCGCTGTACAGTAGTCCGTCTTTGCGCAGCTAGTTTCCTCTGCGCTGGCCATGCTCTCACAGGTACAGCTTCGCAGCACCCATTCTGCTCCCTCCACATCCAGATACCCAGATGGGCGCACACTAGGGCAGAATATCTTGAAGTGACCAGTTTTCGCGGTTTTATCTTTTCTGCCGGAAAGGGAACACCGTTCTAAGTGCGGTAGCTCTACGCCGACCTATTTTGTCTTGCTGCTTTCCTGTGCGGCTCCAGCTGCAGTCGTCAGCACAATGCAGTCTCTGTTTCGGTCTCGAAATGTCGTGGGGAGAGTGAAGCTGGCATCCCCCTTTCTTCCGCTTCAGAAACTCAGCTGCTTCCCGGCTTGCGCTGCGGGGATCCACACATGTTGTGGAGTTTCTGTCGGCCGCCCGCCACAACGCGATACTGGCAGCCCGCTAGAAGGCTGCCGTGTCTCGTCAACAAACGGGCGCAGTGTTTCCTCACTATGCTATATCGGTCGGTGCGTCCCATCTCGGTTCTTCTCTTCTAGCTCAGCCGCACGAGAAACTGGCCCGGCCTTCAATTTAGAAGGGAAAATACGAGTGGAGAATCCCGTGGTGGAAATGGACGGCGATGAGATGACCCGCATTCTATGGGGCTGGATTAAGGAGAAACTTCTGTTCCCCTACCTTGACATCCCTATTGAGTACTACGACTTGAGCGTAACGAACCGAGACGCCACTGGGGACAAAGTCACCTTGGAAGCTGCAGAGGCCATAAAGAAATGCCATGTCGGCATCAAGTGCGCCACTATCACGCCGGACGAGGGAAGAGTGAAGGAGTTCAGCCTCAAAAAGATGTGGAAGAGTCCAAATGGAACTATCAGGTTGGTCCACGGGACAGGGAAGGCGGCTCCACCCGGGGGCGGGAGTGTGCGCGGAGTGGCGATGAATCTCTGCGGCCTTAGTAGGCCCGGAAAGACTGTCATGCTCTTGGTAACTTACGCGTTCGGCTCAAGCCAAATAACATTCCTTTCCCGCGGCGATAACCAACCGCGGCTGAGGCTGGCTGTCGCAGTCAGTTTTCTGCGTTTGCCAGGCTGATTCTCAGTTCGGTGATGGCGTAGCAGTGCCGCTGCCCAGTTTTCGTGTTCCTGAGGAGAGGGCTGGGTTCGAGCACCTCTCAGGCGTTTAATTACGTCTTGAAGAGCAATCTCTCTTGGTCTCGCTGTCATGCCCGTAGTCTCTCGTGGTCACTGGGAGTCTGTCGGTATCTCTTGCGCTTGTGCACACTCTCTCCACCGCTCCGAAGTTGCTGCAACGCAGTCAGTCGTCAAAAAGCGCTGCCCGCGTTGCTGCGCGACAGCCGATCATAAATAACTGCTGCGGGCGAAAACAGGCAGTCGGCTAAACCCCCCTCTCCTTCTGCTCCAACGACGCTTGTCAGACCAGGGGCGCACTTCTGTGCTCTCTGTACAAAAAGTATTTGCGCTTCATCCGCGTATGTGACTGAGTCGCGGCACTTCTGAACTGTCCCATGAGTAGCTCTGTTCTGGTGTCTGCGCTAGCGAGTATTTTCTTTGCACAATCCATGTCCAGTAAGGACTTTGGCCCGAGGGTAACGCTAGCACGTATTTCCAGAAGTACGCTTTTCTTTATTTCGCCTGACTGAATGAAGTTCGCTTATTTCGTGATGGAACCATACGCGGGTGGATCTTGCGACGTCAAGCGTGCTTCACGCGAACTGCCCTACTCCCCGCAGGCTGCTTCTCCTGCTCCAGGGGAGTAAAAAGGTCGTGGACAATGGGTCTCGCCGTTGTTTCGTTTTCCTGCTCAGAAATATCCTAGACGGGACAGTCTTTCGTGCGCCGATCCTAATCAGCAACGTACCGCGCCTTGTTCCGGGTTGGAAGAAGCCGATCGTGATTGGCAGACACGCTTACGGAGACCAGTACAAGGCAGAATCTCTCGTGTGTGACGGCCCCGGAGACTTCACAATATCATTTACTCCCGCTAACGGAGGAAACCCGCAGTCAAAGAAGGTCTTCACTTTTGCGGGTCCCGGTGTAATGTTGGGGATGTACAACACCGAAGCAAGTGTTCGCGGTTTTGCACTCAGTTCCTTCAACTTCGCTCTGCAGCAGGTACGGAAACGTGAACGTACAAGACCGACCTCCGGAACAGTGAGCGGGGCACAAAGAACAAGGAAAGAGCAACACTACCGCTTTTCATACGTGCGTCCGCCGGCTGCTCCAGACGATACGCAGGCGTTTTGCCGCGTCCTGCGGGGAGCGAGGAACCAATATTATCGTCATCGACGAGTCCTCGTCGCTCCGTCGGGTTCGCGGTGTACTGATCTCTTCACACACTCCCCCCCCTCCGGCTAGCTTTTAGCTCGTGGGAGCCCCGCGGCAAGTTTACGAGGAAGTACCATGGTCTCTTTGTGCAAACCTCAACGTCTTTCCATCGGAGAGATACCGGGCGGAATCTGCATTCCAGAGGTGTATCTAAGAAGTAGCCTTACTTCAGTATAGCTGTTCACCGTGCATTAACACTAGAGGGCTGTGTGGGGCTGAACACCTGAACTTGGTAGATACACTTTCTTGTTCAGTTGTGGCCTGTGAACTACAACGGTTGGATCTAGCAGGTCAGGTTGACTTTTGGGCGCAAGAGTGTAGTCACGGGTGCGGGCGCTATGGCTGAAGCTCTAAGCACCCAGAAACAACCGGCCTGCTGTTGTGGAGCGGGAGTTCTTCAAAGTGGGTGCTCATTCCCGGCTTACCCCACGGTGGAGAGAAAGTGAAAAGCTGCATATATCTTTATGGTTTCGCTGGGGCTGATTCTGCGCTCTACTTCAGAACATGCCCCTCTACCTCAGCACTAAGAATACGATTCTGAAGCAGTACGACGGCATGTTCAAGGACATTTTCCAGGAGTACTACGACAAGCAGTTCCGCACGCTATTTGAAAAGCAAGGCATTTGGTACGAGCATCGGCTCATCGACGATATGGTGGCTCAAGCCCTCAAATCGGAGGGGGGCTTTGTCTGGGCGTGCAAAAACTACGACGGGGACGTCCAGTCAGACATCGTCGCTCAGGTGAGGCTCGCCGGGAGACAGCGTCTCTGGAACCGAGTGTGGCCTCAATGCCGTAAAGCACCTTCAGAGTACTGACAGCCGTCTGACCTACGGTCGAGTCATCGTCACCTTCACTTTGCGGGTGGGGACGCCAGTGTTTGCAGCTAAGCTGAGGTGGGGTTGGCTTTTTTAGACCAGGTACAGCTTTCACACAGAGAGCCGATTGTGTCTTGTTAGGCACCCAGGAGGTAGATACCTGTATATACACCCGTCATGGGCACTGTTTGAGGGCATGGTAGTACGACCGTACACGAAACAGACGCGTTTGCCAGACGGGATGTGAGGACTGTGTCCCCGTGTCCAGTCGACGTTGGGGCGCTGTTTCCGACGGTTGCTTCTGTCATTCCCGAACTGTTCTCCGAGTGACGTAACCCTCCCACAGGCACACGTGTGCTCGACGAGCGTCGCCAGGACTACGAGAGAGGTAGCCGTCTAGTTCTGCTCAGTCCGCTACTTTCACGTGAAGAGGCTTGCTAAACGAAAAAACTGTTTGTCTTTAACCAGAACCCCGGTCAGCCTCTTCCTTCGAGGTTTGTATACACTTAAATGAGGGGACTCATACTTAGGTCAGTTGCGTCTTCCTGTGCACGGCGGTGCATGTTTTCTGGAAATATGTCTACGTTCGTGGCTGGACTGCTCCTTTCAGGGTTATGGCTCCCTGGGTCTCATGACGTCGATTCTCGTGTGCCCTGACGGGCAGACAGTTGTGAGCGAAGCCGCTCATGGGACCGTGACGCGCCACTACAGGCAGCACCAGAAAGGACAGAAAACCTCCACCAATCCTATCGCTTCCATCTTCGCATGGACGAGGGGTCTCTCGCACAGGTAATTCTTCATGTTCACTTTCATTCCCCGGATGGCGCGCTATAATCGACAAGGTGAACGTAGTGGAAAAGCTTCCTTACTCGGGAGCGCCTCCTAGCCAGGGTGGGTAGCGGCCTCACCTGGTTGTTTTCTTGTTGGCTCTCGCGGAGGAAGGGGCTCAGGTTTCACGTGGCCTGGGCGTGTGTAGCTGTCGCTGACAAACGGGAACTCTTGATAAAGATTCACTCTGGGTGTCTACCTTGGCCACCGGAAACAACCCTTAGTACAATCAGGGGTCTGCCGGTATGCGGCTTTTCGCTGGGGCTGTTCCTTCTACATATACATGTATGTATGCACCTATGAATTCAGTGGGACTAAAAGCTACAACATGCTCATCGGTTTTGATTCCGTTGCCCCTCATTGGGAGTTTTCGGGGTGCGCCCCGCAGCTTTGCACTTGTGTACAGCGCTCCATAAGTTGGTGGACGACGAGCAGCCACGCCCAGTCATCCGACTTTTATCAGTTGTCCGTTTCTCTCTGTGCACAGAGGAAAATGCGACTTCGCTAGTGAGCTGAAAACGGACAACAGAAGTATTGTCTTTCATTATGTATTGTTCGCGCTTTCTTGTTCAGAGCGAAGCTTGACAACAACGAGCGTCTGCAGCAGTTCTGCTTGGCACTGGAACGGTCATGCATTCGCACTGTGGAAAGCGGTGCCATGCCGAAGGATCTCGCGATCTGCGTAAAAGGCGCGAACAACGTGACTGTAAGGACTTCGCGCCAGCCCGGGCGCGCGGCTCTTCCTTCCCCTTCTGTTGTATGAAGTTGTGCGGGCATCCGGAATGAAGCCCTGTTTAGATGTCAAGGCACTCGCTAGTGTGCGTGTTTCGGTGAGCATCTACAGATTTTCTGAAATCTCATGGCGGTCTTCTAGCGGCAACGACTACCCAGTTTAGTAGAGTTGTTCTGCGTGCCGCACGAGGCTCTAACGATGCGCTGGTTAGCATGTCCGGGGGCATGAAGAGCAGCATTTCAGCACTCCTCGCTCTCGGTGCCGTTGGCCTTGTATTTGACGTGGCGGAGGGTGAGCCTCATTTTCTTTTGAGTTTAGGCTAGCGACTACCTGACTACCGAGGAGTTCATGGACGCTATCTCCGGCACGTTGAAAATGAATCTGATCACGTATCAGACTCCTCGTCACGGGGATGTGGCCGGAGAAAAATTGTCCAACTCGAACTGGGAGCACTACGCGGCTTCGGAGCACAACTCATCCGTGGTAGGCGAATAGATAACTTGTCGCTTGTGTAAGAGCTTCACGTACAGTATCCTCGCATGTTTCAAGTCTGCGGTGAACCCTCAAGCACTGAGAAACTGGGTGGGTGTCTGCATCTGCAGGAAGCAGAGGTTGTCGGTTTAGTTCGTGCTTGGCGAAGGGCGTGATGCAGAAAATGTGCGGCAGCTCTTGTGAGCGCGTGTGGCCATGCATTGGTACGCAAGACTGCCTTTGGGGTGTATCTGTGCGCTGCGCCTGGAAGACTGCATCTGTAGTTTTCCACAAGTCCCGTGCTCGTACAGCAGAAGGAACCCCACGTCCAACCACACTAGTGTGCGCTTCCTTGGGACCGTACACTCTGAGGCATAGTGCTCCCTGTGTTATGTCCTTGTGCTCAGGACGACCACGACGACAATCAGCGCAAGTGAAGGAAGCAGTGAATCGTCCGCCCGGCCTATGCCAGGGCTGGTGACCTCCAATCGACAATCACACTGGCTTAGACTCGCTTTCGGTTGTAGGGCGTCTTGCTCACGCAGGAGCCCACAGTTGTCACGTTACTTGGCAAGACGTGTTCGAAGCGCTGCAGAGGAACGAACTGTTTTTTGTTTTCTCCTAGAACGCTGAGGTATTTTGAGCGATGCCAAGTTGAAAACATAGGCGACGGACGCCTCGGCTTGCCGCGCAGCGCGGTGCAGGCGGACACGTTCGTGGGGACGAGTTTTCGATGTGGCAGCCCATGAGCTTACAGAATTAGCCGTGTGGAGCACCAGTTAAAGACGTTGTGCGACAACTGCAGTAGCTCAAAAGCTTACAGCAGTAGTCGTACAGAGAATTTGTGCTGCAGTTGGGGCAACGCTGGTGAAGTTTGCCATCATCGGCTTTGTAAGACACTGGTCACGGCGTGCCCCGAGGGCACCCCTATAAACGAGGGCAGGCGCCAGGCAGCACATGGCTTACCACCAGATGACCAGTAAACTGTGGGCTGAGGTGCCTCATGACGGGAGACGAACACAACCACAGATACTCACGTTTGGAAGCTACGCCCAAGACCAACAGCCCGCCCTTGAGCCAACAGCCTGCAAGCAGACCAGAGCCTGTCGGAAGGATGGCGAAACCCAGGACAGCTTCGCTAAACTGTAGGTTGTCAAACGCTGGTGCGGTCCAAGTGGTCTGTCGAGGTTTTCGAATTTAGTGGGCGTCTGAGCTGCAGCGCTGCGGCACGACTTGAGTGTACGCCTGTCGGCGGGTTGGCAATTCGAGATGAAACAAGCAAGCGACAAATAGTCAGCCGGAGGCCACGCAGGGGCCGTGCAGAGCCCTGTTGGGTGCGGTGCTCCTCCTAGGGTAGCTTTCGCCGAAGCCGATGTTGAAAGGTTATAGAACCGAATCTGGTGTACCGACGCCGGGGCACTGAAGCACATTCTACAGCGGCGCCGGGGCGGCGGAGCACATTCTAGAGCGGGGACGGGTTGGTGTGCACATACCACAGCGGGGTTGGAATGGTGGAGCACATACTACAGGGAGGACGGGACACCGGAGCACACTTAATCCGGTATAGCCCACGGCCACGTGCGGGCGCAACGTGAAAGCCTATTTTCGTGAAGGGAGATGCGCAGTTCCAAACCCGGAGAAATCCCGGGGTTGCACTTCGCAAGCCGGGCCTTCCAATATGCTAGCTGAGTAGTGTACGGCACGGGCAGCAACAGTAGGTGCCAGCTGCGTGTCCCTAGTGAAGGAATCGTGACTTGTTGGTACGCTGACGAGAGTCCTGAGCTCTGGCCTGCACGCGTCCCGCGGAGCTTACGGTAACGCTGAGGGGAGGTATGATCCTGTTGGAGCGATCCCACACCGTTGCGGCCCAGTCCGGGCGAGTCTGCTCAGGATCGCGTAGCCAATCTGCCTTTTAGCAGATGTGGTGTCTGCGCCTTTTTTCACTCTGTGATGCGGGACACTGTTTCCAGAACTCCTGGGTTGTCAGGGCACCCCTGACCCGGACTGCAAAGTGTATCACGTCGCGGTACGTGGGTGATGTGGCCGACACGCCAACACATATTGATAAAAGTCTATTAGACACACACCGCACAATAACAAAACTAGGACAACCCGCTGTGGAGACGTTTCCAGTCCACCCCGTACAAACTTCTTGTGCCTGAGATCGCCGGGCTCATGCCGAACGTTATCACCCAGGAACCGCTAAGTATTCTAGTAGCCGTCTCGTTGTGTTCTGGAAACGTGACAGCACCACCTTTGAAACAAGTAATCAAAATAGATGTACAGAAGAAGCAACGAAACGGGGCAAAAAAAGCGGAGTTTCTCGAGGCAAGAACAGTAGAGTCTCCTAACCGTTCTCTTTGAGCCGTAAGGCAAGAGGAATACATTTGACAGACGACGCTCCAGTTGGAGGCAAAAGGAGGCAGGCCTTCGGTACTCGTCTGCCATGTCTACCTTCCAGCCCCCGGACTCTTACCGGACTGGCCCTCTTGTCTGTTTCCCGCCATCCGCCGCTTCTTAGTGCGCTTGCTCGGTCTGTAGGCGGCGAGCGATGTGTCCATAGTGCCACCTGCGCACATGCAGCCAACAGGAGATAATATCAGTGGACCACCATAGATAACATGACCGAGTGACGGAGTGGTGACCCAGAAGGCACCAACACCTCAGACAAAGTGGTAAGAAATCAATTAATCTTCTGGCGACCAAAAAGCCACAGAGCTTGACACGTACCCCGGTTAAGCAAGGCAACGCGCCGCTAGACCGTGCAGGTGAAGCGTGACAGACGCCTTTCGGAGACCCAGAAGCACGCATAGAACAAGTATACTGAATCACGCAAACACACTGCAGAAGTCGTACGCGTATACTCAACACCGGGATTGTTCGTAGGGCTTACCTGTGGTCTTGAGCTTCTTGTACTCCACCTGATCCTGTTCCAAGATGCCAAGAATTTCCCGCTGCCGGTCGGCGTTCCGCTTTTTCCGGTGCATGTCCGCTTTCCCTTTGGCCGCCTGGACAAACGCCGCATCTCTTCTGAGCATGCGTCCAACCTGCCGCCGCATCTCATTGGCCTGTCTTTTTTCTCTTCGGATTTCCTCAAAAGCTTCTACCGCTCCTGCGTCGTCCCGTCCAGCATGCGTCCGACATTTGCGGCGTAGGAGGGACGGCTCAACGTATCGGGGCGTGAGGAGAGTCAAACCAATCTGTCAGAAAGAAACACACCAGGGAAAAGCAGAGCAGACTAGCCTTCCCGCAACCTTCCCTCTGTTCTGTACTCCGAGAACGCACCCACGCCACTGTACGGCTCTGTTTCGACGCTCCCGCTTTGCGCGTAAGCACGTGTGCGAATCTATATATACGAATATACACATACGCATAGTGAACATGGTGAGTTCTTTCCCCACTGGCAACACTCGAAAGTGTGAACGGACAGAAGGTACGCCATTGTATTACGCGTTTGTATCTGTTGAGCCTAAACTTCCGTGTTATCTTAGCTCATGAGCAGATGGAATACTTTTCTCCACATGGGGACACGCCTGCCGCCGGGACCGCACCACTCACACACCTTCTCGGCCTTGTGGTACAGACTGAGAGGAACGAGGGGCCTGGACAAGATGGAGAGGCAGGCACGCCAAAGCTCTCGAAGAGCTTCTAGGAGTGGAAAGAGGGGGGAAGACTTTAGCTGACAGTCCACTGCTGGAATTCCTCCGTCCTGCTCATCGCGTCCTGCGTTCTTCTTCACTGCCGCGAGGCCCTCTGGGTCCTTGCCTAGGACGGCAGCTCCAGACGCGGATGAAGTCCTTGTTACAGCCACAAGGAGGCTTTCGTGAAGAAAGGGAAAGGCCGGAAGCAAGATATGACTGAGAGGAACAAACCCTGCAGAGCACGCCTCCGCCTAAAAAAGGACAAGCGCTCTAGCACAAACACAGTGCAGTACCCACGCCCGCTCTCGTACAGAATCGAACGGTGACTGGAGCCATACGGACAAGAAAGGATGAATGTTCACGCAAGAACCCTCAGTTCGGTTCACTGACGCCTTACACACCGAAAGTCTGTACTCCATAATGACAGGGACCGATGCGCTTGCTGGTGTAGGCAAACAGGCATCAGACATAAGAGGGGGCTAAGGGACTGGCAAAACCACAGACAGACTGGGACAAATCTGTCCTGCCATGTTCATGACACGCTTTCCCTTGTTGAGTCGTCACGTGTCTGGTTTGAGTTCAGCACGTGTCTGGTAGTTAGGCTTTCCTCACTCCAGCTGAAGTGAACACGCACTTTGGTACTGAGCTTTAAAAGGAGCTTTCAAGTACGGCGTCGGACAACTGATTTGCCACTGCATCACTACACTTGATAGCGTTGTGTTTTTCCCGAGGAAGGTATTACTCCACAACGGAGTAAATGTTCACTCCGGGAAAACCCGCATAAAGAGATGAACACTCGAGCAGCTTACAAACTGCGGATATCCACACGCCACTCCGTATGGGTTTCCCTACACAAGCTGAAACTGGCTGTCGTCTATGCTAATGGAAACGAGATTCACTACCTAATCGGGGACGACCCTGAGGTGCTGGACTCTCTGAAGCTTCAATGATACATGCCGACTCTCGGCTACATCACCTAGCGCCTGATGCGCCCGGGTATCGAGGAGACCGTACCAGCTCACGTGCCTGGGACCGTAGGGTGGCAATGACAGCCTCGACCACCCGGACAACATCGACGGTCTCCGCCAGGATATCTTTCGCGTCAGTTGTTCCGCAAAGTCGTGCTCCTGCTGTTGCCTTCTCGCTCTTCCTTTGAGCTCTTGCAATGCTGCGCTCCTGCAGGTTCTCTATCGCCGTGCGCAACAATGCAATCGCGAGCGAGAAGGAGGAAGGCATGTAACGGCCTGAAGCTGCCTGGACCTGATGCTGAAGAGAAAGCACCTGGAGCGCCACAGCGACGCGTGACAAGGGTAGCACTGGAGGCAAAGCGCTACCCACCACTTGCTCTTCTCTACCACCAGCGTCTGTTGCAGGGTCGTCTCCCGTCACCTTTCTATTCTTCATTCCCAGCGGCCTTCCTGCCAGAGGATTCTGCCGCAACCTATCTGCCTCAGGATCTCCGTGCTCTTCTCCGCTTCCCGAGTGTCCTTCACTCTGGCCTCCAGATGCCTTGTCTTCTTCCGCCGGGTCCAGTTCTGGAACCCGCAGTGGAGCGCTCTGAGCCGAGCGAGCTTTCACGCCGGGGCGCAGTGGTCTTGTCGGATTGTCAGTCAGAAAAAGAGGAAACGCGGATAGTTTGGAAGCAAAGAAGTCGAGGAGGAGAAGAGAGGGGGAAAGCAAAGGGTGCTTGTAGTCTGTTAGAGGACAGAGAAAGAACAGCAGCTGAATGACAGCCAGGTCTGCCACAGTCGGAGGGGGCGACGTCTTTGCGTGTGCCGAGCGGCCTTCACTGAGAGCTCCGCTTGAAAGAAGAGGATACGGGAGCGATGTGTCGTCCCTGATCCATGTAGCAGACTCTGCTCTCGCTCCCGTACTTGACGACTCTTTCGTTTTTGTCGTGTCTCCCGTGGGTCCGCCAACTGCTGGTGCAAAACGGAATGCGTGCTGGAGGTCCTCATGGAGGCTAGTCGCTGGCCAGGTCCTGGCGGCAATGTTCGCCAACAGGGGGAGAAAAAACGAATACAAGACTTCCGGATGGTCTTGGGCAAAGAACAAGTAATGCTCGCTCAGCGAACTCCAGAGAGCCACGAGTGAAGGCCCTAAGAGGTAGAAAACAAGGATAAATCACGTCGATCCACAAGAAAAAAGGGAGCTCGACTCTTCTGTCCTGCTCTTGCTAGCCTAAGCCGTACATGAAGTTGACACGAGGCAGAGTAAAAAAGAAACCACCAGGCAATCTCGCAAGGGGTATGCGAAGGGTCTCCGTGTGCCCGTGCTGTGCTCCTGGATGATCGAAGAACGGAACAGGGATTAGTTCTGGACCTTCTGGAAAGGGGTAGGTGTCCTATGCTAAACCCTAGTACGAATTCCGGCAACTGTAACCGAGGTACTTGTAGAAACACCACTTACCTTCCCCGCAACTCGCCGCCGAAATATGCGCGTCGAGAGCGTAGCCAAGAAGCGCTTTGAACGTCTGCTCCTTGACCGGCTCCCCTCCACGTGGCGCACACGAAACAGAGGAAGTGCCCCCTTCGGAGTCGAGTAGTACCCGCAGGCTGAACAACAGTGGACAAGGAGCGCACCGTCTTCGGTATAGCAGCAGCACCGGGCCAACTAATTTCTATCTATAACGGAATCTACAGAACTGATAGAGAAACCAAGAGAATGTGACTCATGCGTGCGCTAGAATTTCGTGACAAGCAGCAGACGCAGTTCCATTGTGTACAGCAGAGAGGCGCCCCGGCTCGTTCTTGGCCCCATGCTACCCTCTTGTCCCCTCACCGATGGAGAAGTTTCCACTGGGAGCGTAGTGGATAGGGTCCAAGAAGCGTCCTGGCGTCTTCTTTTGTCAGTGGTGCCTGGGGCTTGAATGTCAGTGTTTCTTCTCCCTTGCCATTCCTCATCCATTGTCGTGCCTGCTTCTCTTCTTCATCCATGAACTCGTCATCCTCTTCTTCGTCGTCTTCTTCCCCCCCTCCTTGGTTCTTCTCCCCGTGTGCTCGAGAACCGACCGCCATACCCCGGTCCCCTTTGCCAGCACGGCCGTTCTCCCGAGCTGGCTGGAGTCTGTCTGCGCTTTTTTCTTCTCCTGTTTGGTGTATTTCATCTTCTCTGTCGCGCTCACACGCTCTCGATTCTTCTTTGCTTGCAGGTTCAGGCGACAAAAAACCCTCCTGAGAACAGCTTACTTCCTTACCACTGCGTGTGCTGAGACAAGTGTTTTCTCCCGCTTCACCCTCGTGACTTGCGTTTTCTATCCTTCTCTCGTCTGTGTCTCCGTCTCCTTCCGATTCACTTGAGCTCTCCTCAAGCAATTCCTTGGCCTCAGCAGCCTCTTTATCCTCATCACTGCTTTCGTCGTCGCCGTCACTATCCTCATCCTCACTGTCCTCGTCTTCGCTGTTCTCTGTGTCTCGTTCTTGCTCGCTCTCCTCTTGGTGCTGGTGCCTTTCTTCCTCTTCGTCATCTCCTCCTTCCGCCTGTTCTTGTCCCTCGGTCGCTGCCTCTTCTTGCTCTTCCTCTCCCCTGAGCATCCTCTCTTGCCGCTCTTTCTCCTTCTTTTCCAGTTCCTTTTTCTTCTTCTCCCTCGCCTCCTCGGCCGATAGCAACCTGTCAGTCCCGGGCAAGCGCCTGTCGAAGTGTAGAGATGCGGCCAGAGCGTCAAAGTCCGCGGCGAGCGCAATCTGTTTTGCGAGCTTCTTCGTTGCGAAAGATGGAGCAGATACCGAAGACGAAGGCGCCGACGTGGATGGACACCCCGGAGTATCAGTCGGAGATGAAGACAGAAACAACGGACAGTCAGTAGAGGAGATGTCTCCAGAAGCTACCACATTTTTGGCTTCTGTACTCTTTCCAGTTGTTACTGCTGTTTTGGGTTCACTTGGAGGCGACTCGCTCTGCTTGAGTTCAGCCGCCTGTTTGATGCCCTTTCCTTCACGCGACTGACTTGTCTCACTTCCTCCTCCGCCTACATGTTTCTGCATAAGGGCTTCTAGGGCTCTTCAACAGCACACAAAAAACCGCAGGTTGGACAGAAAGAAAACCTAAAATCCGGCCCAGAACGCTCCTCGAAGGAAGTGAAGCACGGACACAGCAGAGGGTGAAAATACGACCGCAATATGTCTTTCCCCTCCATTCGTCCGAGCTTCTCTTGATAAAGACAGCCCGTACAACATATCGTTTCGACTGTCTGCTTCCACGCCCCATGCACTGAAGGCATGGGTCCTGCTATCCCAATCCTAGGCCTCCAATACTGTTTGGCAACCACAGATGTTGCTATTACGAACACGGCTGTGAACACATTGTGCCCTGATCCACGACACAAAGGCACCGATGAAAAACGCGCCTTGGAGAGACAGGCTCCGCTACACTGGATTTGAGGCGGCCAGGGTGAGGAGGCCGGAACTCTAGCAGGCGTCCAGCTTTTGAATTGCGACTTCGTAAGGTATTCCTTCGTCGAACAGGCACCTTGTCCGGACTCCCTTGCGGGCCCACCGCCTGAGAGCAACTGGGCCTACGAATGACGCCGGCGTGGGCCTGCATTTGCTAAGGCAAATTTCCCACATGCTCCTTCTAGCTAACCATTGACTTCTGATGGAAAGTCGCGTGATCTCTTTCCCGAAGAGCAAGCGGTCGGGCTTTTGACCCGCAGGGCGTTACCTGCCGATCGCCTGTTGCGACTACCGCTGCTGATCTCGTGGTGACTGGGTAAAGTGTAACGTGTTGTCTCGTTTTATCCCCCCGCTCTCTCGTTGTCCTTAATGACCTTCCCGGCAGCCCCTTTCTCGTATTTTGAGTCACCAGCTGCGCAGAGAAACAGCTGCCGCCACAATCCGGAACGGGTGTCCGCAAGAAGGATACTTGACATAGATGAGACAGCAAAGAGGAGGATGCTCAAAGAGGCTCAGTGCAAGCTCCGAAGCTCGGTGGCGTGTGTCGTTCTCTTGCAATACGGCGGAGGAACCCGAGAAAGGGCGTGTGAGAACACAGGGCTGAAAACCGTCCCGTCCGTCCAGACTAACAAGACCAAGAGACCCCACAATGGAGCCGGGAGAGAACAAAGCCGAGTAAAAAGTTTCTCTTCCGTTGATGAGCTCGCTACAAACAAGCGAGCGGATTCGGAGCCAAGGACACGTGATTGCAAGAGTCGTAAAAAGGGAGAGAGCTTACTGTTTCTTCGTCGGCCTGAACATGTCCGAGCGACTAACAAGAAGATCGGAGAAATCCTCATCCAATTTTTCAAGAAGCAGGCGTTGCTGTCTTTGCTCACAAGCCAACTGTGTAGAGTAAAGCACGAGAGACCAAAATGAGATAACACACCTGAGAAAGCATGACGAGACACGCTCGCACGCCCTCAGCGGCCCAGGCCTTGCAGGCAAGTCTTACGATGTAACGCACCGAAGAGACCACATCTAGCTGCAAAAAACGCCTTGGAAGTTCTCGTGCTGCTGGCGTAGCAGCGACGCGACACCAAAGGGCAACATACATCACCGTCTATATCTAGTCGAATGATGACATCAGACCACGAGAATGCACCAATATGCCACCGTATACACGCCATGTCTCTTGACCAACCAGCGATCGTGTTCCGCGGCCTTCGTTGGTGTCTCCATCAGGGGAGAAACGAGAGAAGGCAGGATATCTTTGCTGTCACCGTTAATACTTAGGAAAAAGTGGACCGCGAAGAAGTGAACGGAGGGCCAAACTTGACAGAGAGAGTAACGCTGGCGGTGTGGCATCAGCCACGTTTCTAGCTTTGTGCGCAGGGAAAGCAGGAGAGGTCGCACAGCCCAGGTGAGGTTCCTTTTGCTAGGAGGAAATGCCGATATAGGAAGACAAAACTGTCTTTCACAGCAAAGAGGGCCACGACATTAGGGGAAAGATACAGGGTTCATGGACGAGTGTGGTAAGAAACCAGTACCCAGCACCCGCCTGTACAAGAGTTCGTTGTTGATGCTGTAAGCTCACCCTGGCCCGTGCTTCCTTGCTATGTGCTATAATTTCGCGATAGATCTCTCTTCTCGTCTTTGGTCTCTCTTCGCCTTCCCCATCCTGTCCGGAAGTAGCCCCCTCCTTGAAAAACAAGTCAGGAGGGAATTCCATGTCATCACCTGAGACAAGCGTATAGGAAAAGAAAGCGCTGAGCCAAATCAAGGACATACGCAGAAACACTAACCATGGTAGTGCCCCGCAAGCCGGGCTTTGAAAGGGAATAACACACCCCAAAAATATCAACTAAATGCACCTTGATTACATTTCTTGTCAGCTGAAAAGCAAACTGCCTTGTGTCCTCAAACAGAGGTCCTTAACAGCCCAGTGCATACGAGAAAACGCCTAGCTTGATACCTTTCCCGGGGCAACTGTCGAGATCGAAGACCAAGGCTTTTCCACCATCCCCTGACGCTTCGTGTTAGAGACTGTTTGACGGCTTCCCGATCTGGTTCTCCCTCTTTTTGCTAACCCCCGAAAACTATTGCGCGAAATCAGAACCTGCCACCGTTCTTGGGACGTCTTCCTTCTGCTCTCGTTGCTCTCCATTATTGATTGCTCGGTCGCTGTCAACCCAGGAACCAACGTACCTTCGCCCTCGAGTTCTCCAGTGAGGTTGTCTCCAAGAAGACCGTCTCGGTCTTTGTCTTCAAGATCCGTATCCCCCAGTGCCGCCAGTGGTACCCCACCGTGTGTAAGTCCCCCTTCTCCTTGGTCGTCATCTTCATCAGCTAGGGCAAAGCCCTTTTTTCTTCCTCCTTTCTGGACTCTCTCCTTCTCCCGCCTCTTGGCAAGAAGTCGCAGACGCTTGAGAAGAGCCTTCTCGTCCTCTTCACCCACACTCCCGAAAGACGACGCCCATCGCTCATCTCGGAAAGAATCACTTGACCTAGCGGAGGAACCGGCGGCAACGTCAAAGACGCTGTTGTACAGAACCTTCATGCGCTGCATAGAGAGAGAGAAATACACACAAGCGGGATTCATACCACTCGACAGCGGACACATGGCTGTCGTCAGCTCGTTAAACGAAGTAAGTGACCCGCCGCCATTGAACCCCCTCTCTGGAAGAAGTACAACAGAGAATAGAAGATTCGCAAACAACGGAGAAGTACTAGAGAGGTGCTGGACATCAAACTGACGGCAACGTCCCCGTACTATGTGAAATCCCTTCGCTTGAGTGTGTCGGACGCGAGCGGGGTGGCGAACCTCGAGGCGGGCTAGCACTCATACCACGTCCACGGACCTTGTGCTGTCACAGGTGCTTGAGTTGCATGGACACATCTATACGGACTGCCGTTATTCTTTGAGCTCCATGATATAAATTGTATTCTTCCAATCGACCCTACGGCCGGGCGGAGTTTCAACAGAAGAACAGCTTTGTAATGAAGACGGCAGATGGGAGAGAGGCAGAACAAAGACAGGAAATAAACCGGGGAGAGGAGAGACTCTTGATCTTCACAAAAGTACTTTACCTGTCCCTCATCACAAGAAAGAGCTGGAAAGAAGGATGCTCTAAGAAAAGCTGGGACGAGACAAAAAAGGAAAGGCGCCATGCGACAAATGAAGTACGGGGCACAACAAGACAAAGGGATACGCCACCTGAGGAACGCGTACCACAAAGACCACCGCTAAAACAAAGGAAAGGCATGTAAGGAGAGTTCCCTTCTTCAGTCGCGATCGCTAGCTTCAAAAGAGGGTAAATGCAGAGACGTATGCCACGACAACGTCAACGGAGGTAAACAAGAAGACCGGACAGGTACCTGCCAGAGTGTCTCGACTGGAGAGAAAGTTCTGAGGTAGGTACCTGCTTTCTGTCCTTTTCAGCCGAGCTGACCAGATTCCGTTCGCTTCCCTTTACTTTACGACCGGCGACCTCCCGGCGAAGCTTCTTATTGCCGAGAACTTCAAAGGCATTCCGAGAAACTTTCCCTGCTCGCGCGTCTGAATTTCCTCCGCTCGGACCTCCTCCGCCTTCTTTTCTCTTCTTTGACATTTTCATTTCGGCTTAAGGGAAGCGAACAAAGCGCACTATTCTCGACACGTAGCCCTAAGAACGTGTACATGAGAGTACACATATGACTCCCGACACGCAGATTTGTCGATCTATGGAGAACGGCTCACTTTCGTTCCGGAGCTACGCGTGCTTGACAGGCATACACCTGCCCTAGCCGATGGCATAGCAAGGCAGCGTAGGGCTCTGGAAGCCTCGGAGGAATCGTATACACCGGCTTGCTGATTATGATTTCGTGGTCCGACCTTGGTCGAGACCCAGTGGAGAAACATTAGTAACACCTGCTGTCAGTCACCACCACAGCTCTTGCGGACGCCGCGCCGGAGAGAGTGAGGAGTAGAAAAGTGTCGAGTGACGTGAAAAGAGAGAAACAGAACTAGAGGACAGCAGGAAAGGGGCACGACACGAACGGAGACAGCAGTGGCGAGATTTCAGCGCAGTAATGCCCTGGAAGAGAAGAAATACGCCAGCGAGAGGAATACCGCAAAAGCATGAGAAAGGCGGAGGTGCCAGAAGACGTTGAAAGCTATGAAGACGCCAGCCAGAGCAATCCAGGAGGAGAAACGAACAGAAGGAAGTAAAAGAAAAGAAAAGAAGAATGCGCATCGACGGCGAGATCAGCGTGGCTGACCGGGGAAACGAGAGGATCCCGGGGAACGAAGATGGGGCAGCGGGAGGAGACGAAGGGGGGATCCCGGAAGCGATGTGTATCACCAAGTCCAATCATGGGCTGGAATGGGAACGAAATGTTGCCGGGATGCAAAAGCGACTCCTCTCCAAAATCGATGACCCCCCACAAAGATGTACAGCACGCGCGTGCAATCGAAATGGGAGCGCATGCATGGTGCATGCAGTCCCGGAGTGCTAGAAGCTTGTAGAGCCGTGGTCGCCTGCCATCTGCTTCTCCACAAGACAACCCCCAAGCAAAACTGCACACCACACTACTCCCTGCGCCGACAGCTTCTCATTTTTCCCTTCTTCCTCTAGTTTTCATGAGAACAAGTGCGGTGTGTTCTCCGTGGGCACAACAGACCATCCTCGCTCCTCTCCCTCACCAATCGTCTCGTTGGAGCCCGACCTCGCTCTCAGCTTCTTTAGTTAAGTCGCACACTCAAGTAGAGTGTCCTTCCAACGTGCGGCAGCTACGTGGCGTGCGCCTCCGTCTGTTTCCTGTTACCAGTATCTCTTCCCCCAGCTTGAATCAGCCGGGATTCACGCAGTACGGCCGGAGTCTCATTGTACGCCTCTCAAGCAGCTCGGGCCACCGGGACATCGTGCACACCCTTCTGTTTCATCGACGTTCTTTAGGAGCACAGGCGCTAGCACAGAGGGTCTATGAAAAGCAAAGACACCGGAGGGATCTGTCGTATATCATCTTCTGGTCCGACAGCTAGCGAAGGCAAGCCGTAACCTAGGAAATCTCGACCGGCGAATTCTCCCGATCTCTTCCCTTCGCCACAGCGTCTCCAAGGTTCTGTAGGAGCACGCGTGCAAGCAAATCAGATGTATTTTCTGCCTGTACACTCTCGCCCCGATGGATGGACACTCGTATGCCACCTGAGGCGACGATTTCTCTAGATTCGAAAAAAGCCCAGTCTGGAGCCAAGGAACTTTGCAGGAGACTCGTTGGTCTATATGAGTCCAGCTAGATCGCTGCGGCCTCCTATCTCTCCTGCTTTTCTTTTTCAATGCAGTAAGCTCTGCAGCGTGTCCAGTCTGCCCTTGGTCTTCTCCGTCCTAACTAGCCCTTCTCTTCCGTTCTCTGTTGAGGCTTCTAAGGAACTTACCCTCGAGGATAGTTTCGTGGACACGACTCGGCTTGTTGCGCTCTCGTGACATTTCTCGGTTCTCTGGCTTGCTTGGCTTGAGCTCTTGCAGAGCCTGCTATGTTCCATCTCTTGTCGAAACAGCTTGGATCGTTTCTCTGTTGGCCTTCGACGGAATGCTTCGATCCTGTTCACTGTCTTCAGAAGGCCTTAATGGCATGTCCCTACCCTTGGAAAGCCCACGCTCAAGCTTAAAACGGAGAAGGAGGCTGTCTGGTCGTCTAGGGAGGCGTCTCCCAGCCTGAGCCATGTAAAGCATCAGAAAGACGCACGGCAGGCAAAGCTGGTAGAGACAGAGAGACGAAGAGTCGGACTGAAAGAGGAATGGGGGGCGACGAGACGGCACGAACGCGGAAGGCTGTTATGTATGTCCTGATAACAGACTTGGAATTCTCGTCTTTCTAGGGTGCTGCTGTTCTCCTAAGGAAGCCCAAGAATGCAAGAGAGACAGTTGGGACCCCCCTTTCTTTTTCTCTTATTTTTGCCTTCGCTGCGCCCATCGTTCTGGAGACCCTTAATTTTTTGGTCGAATGTTTCCCCTCTTCTCTCTCCAGATCATGATTCCGTCTTTCACTCTGATTCCTATCCGTGTTACCTTTCTCTCGTGCTATTGTTTCTTTCCTCTGCGACACATCGTCGTATTTGTAAACGCCAAGCAACTCCCGTTACACGAGTGTCCCCTCACCTCTCTTGGGCTTTCCTCAGTCTATTTCTTTTGGCAGCATGTGTAGTGACATTACGGAAAGATGGCTCTACAGAAAAAGAGACTTCGGTGTTCAGCCGAAGGCTTTTATCCTTTCCTTCGTTCCTTTATGGCGCCGGTGTGCGAGTGGCTTCCTATCAGCCGGTGTCTCTTGCACACTCTTCCTCGTCTTCCTTCACGTTGGGTACCTTCGTCCCTTCCACTCATTCTTCTCTCTTTCCCACCCTAGTTCCTGACCGGGGTGATTCTTGTCACGTCCGCTCTAAACTCTCGGGACGCGTCGAGGATTCAGATCTTTCACTGCGGCCGACCTGTTTTCTCCCTGCCTTTCCTTCTTCGCCTGCTTTTTCCTATGGTCATTCTGCAGGGACTGACAGACGACAAAGAAGTGTCGTTTCCTCACATTTTGCTTCTGCTGTTCCAGAGAGGCCACGACGTCTTCTGACTTCGCTCTTGGAATTCGGTGTCTTTCCCTCTATTTCCTCGCGGTTTTTGCGGCCGGCTCCCTTCTCTGTCTACCCGGCTTCTTTTCAGTCTGTTCGTACTCAGCAAGCTGCAAAACAAGATGTAGAGAGTCCTCACGGTGCCCCATCTTTCAGGACAACCTTCCTTCTACACACTTCACGTCAGTTCAAGTACCCAAACGCAATGCCGCCAAGGAGAGTCCCCGCTTCTAGCAGAGCAGTAACGGAAAGAGAACAAGCTAACAGCCCTCTGAGATCTTCTGATCTCTCCCGTCCTTTCTCCTCATCGAACTTGCCAGACTGGGAAGCAGATCTGCTTGCTGAAAGCCACTTTTCGAGGGCAAACCGAACCGTCGTAACAGAGGATGCTGACTTACACGATCTTGAGCCAACGACGCTTTATGACCGTGGCCCGAAGACCCCGCATGTCGAGATGCATCCTAGGGAGTTGACAGGCGCTCCACAATCTGTGCTTTCTGATAAGGAAAGGGACTACTTTTGGCGTCATGGTTATTTTCGGGCGAACTCCTTGAATGAAACAGACACATGGAAGAACTGGCATCTCTTAAACCGAGGTGGGGTGTCTGAAGCGGTTCGCGTTTGTCGCCTGCGGTGCTTTCCAATTTCTCCTCTACTTCTCTTGCGACAGTAGCAGAAGAAAGAAAGGGCGTCTCTACTCACGAAGCGTGCATGGGGGCGCCCGCTGCCCTGCCTTTCTCTATCTACCGAGCCAACAGAAGGAAGGTGCCACAGACTGGGTCGCTGCGCGATTAGGAGGGGCGGGGCGGAGGTCTTCTGATCAGACTTCATCCTTGTTCTTGTAGTACGTAGTACACCTGTTTGTCCATTCAGTGACAACTGTGTATTGCTGTACTCCTCATTGCATGCCATCTGTATCTGTGTACCTCGGGTTTCCTTTGCGGTTTTTTTTTACGCGTATGTCCTACATAGGCATCTGTCTAAGATGCGAAATATCCATGTCACAGATGCCCGGGTACATCCTGGTCAGTTACAGGAATCGGCTTCAGGGTCCTGGTTGGCGGCTAAGCCACACCGCCCTCCTCCGCACAAGATTTACGCGGAGACGTTTCCACTCAGAGCGCAGAATTTGGATTTGCAGGGGTGGATACCATCCTATCTACCGCGGGCTCCTAGGCAGCGTAGAGCAACTTAGTGCTGTGGTGGCGGAATCACGTCTTTTGCCTGCTGCATGTACTGACGTAGGCCAGTGGCAAGATCCTGGTATAGAACTCATTCCGAACATCACGACCCTGCGAGGAACAGAGGAACCTCCCTTTCATCGCGTGCCGCTTGAGCACTGGGATGAAGCTCGAGGACTAGTGAGTATTGCCTGACTACGTTACTGTGGGCCTGATGCAAATTGTTTCCATCTGCTGACACGGAGACCACTGTGTATACAGTAGACAGATATGTTTCTATTCAGATTTCTACATCGCCTGAGGTGTGATGCTGTGCCCGTACATTTGTTCGGTGCTTGGAAGCTTCTCTACTGGAGCAGGCAACTTTCGACTGAGGCGAAGCTGCCTGCTCACCTGCGCTCCATGTGTGCACGTGGCGACTGGAGGTATGCCCTGTGAATTCGACGCTGGCGCTGGCTTGTGTACGTGTGGATAGCACATTCTCGCTTCTCGAAACAGCGGAAGGACAGGATTCCAAAGAGTGACCTCTACGGGGGAGTCTTGCGCTACGGAGCCTGCTAATAGGTCTGATGCATACATATGTCAGCATGGGTGTGGCTTCTCCGCCAGTACGGAAACTAACGCAAGATCTCCATTGTAGTACTCGCGTGAAGACTACCCCGGTGACCTGTCGGGCGCTTACAACAGTCTTCTGGTAAGGAAAGTTTCGACAGTTTTTTCTCTCATGACTATTGAAAAAACAGTGGACCAAGCAGAACGGAACGGGGTGCCTGTTGAGCAGGTGGGCAGCCATGTGTATTCCCTCTTTGTGTGTCAAAATGGTTATCTTGTGTATGTGCTTACAGTCTTACGATCTTCGTCATTACCCTGTTTACGAGGAACTCTTCAACTCCACCACACTAGACCCAGCTATCCACACCCCCCGATTCAATATTTCTCTCCCAATGACGTTCAGGCCGTCCTTCGTCCCTCGTCGAGATCGAATGGGACTATTGTACGGCGACGCCCGCATCTTCGATGTAAGATAGTCCCGGCGACTTCTCTCGAATATTCCAGGGGCATATTTTGGGCTCGCAATCGGAACGAGACTTTTGTTCAACAGGTTACTTTGCTGCTTGATGCGGAATGTACAGGCACTTGTGGTCCGCGCGCGTACTCAGTCAGCAATTGGTGGCCCTCAGCAAAGGAGAGACACAGGGGCACTCGTACTAGGTGGCGGGGGACAAACGCTCGCTTTGTAGACCACCCTGTGTCGAAGTGTACCAACACCAGACTAACCAGTCGCGCGACACCTCGTGTTTCAAAGCGTCCGCCGTTCTTTGAGACGACACTTTTGTTTCACACATCGGGCATCTAATTGGCTTGCTTCTGTGGGAGTGCCTTTTCACCCAGTATAGTCGCTCAGCAGCTCCAAGCTCTCCAAGCTGCGGCGGGGCGATCCCCAGGGGGGTAGAGAGCCACGACTTTCCCTGTCGCTTTTCGGCTACACTACGGAAGATAGGGTGACTGCACGGGAAGGACGTGTTCTACCTCAAGTTCGTTACCGTTGTTGATGCGGTGCACAGACCTGGCCCTCTTGGCACAAGGATTTCACGCTACGGGTCGAAGAAGCTACTAACGTCACTATCATCCCGGAGACTGGTAAGGCGCGAGGACGAAGAGTGTGCCCACATGACGAGGAGGAGCAGCGGTAGACGCCGAGCCAAAGGAGGGGGTTTCTAGCCCTCTGTGGCCGTCGCAGGACGCCCCTGGTAGGCGAAAAGCCTGCATCGATCGCATCTGCGGACCCTCGCCCGCAGACACAATCTCCACATTGCCTCCTTACAGAGTCTGGACCGAGTTCGGCGTGGCGACCCTCGAGTACCCGGTCGGACTCTGCCAGCGATCTTCACAGAGCCGGGCACGCATTAAATCGCCTCGGCGGCCCAGGTGCTTTACAAGAATTCACCTTGTCAGGTGTTTCTGCGCTAAGGAAAACAATTGTGTATATCTCGGTTTCTTGTAACCTCGCCGAGAGACATCTCCGTGCTAGGCCAGCGCAGAATACAGCTAGACTGTCGCGCCTTCTCACAGTTTCCTCGTCACAGGGTGCTCATATGTCGCCGCCTTCCTGCCGTACAGACGTGTATCTCTTCATACATTTTCTGTGCTGTATATTTGCGAGTCTCAACTGCCCTGACATTTGATTGCCTCTCTCGCTTGCGATGTATAGGCTACTTGCTCCGTGTGTGTGGCTGGTCCGAATGTCAGGGCATCTCTATCAGAAGTTTTACATCGGCCCTATTCCCCTGACCACGGGATGGACGATGGGATCCCTTATCAAGAGCTTCGGTTCTCAGCGATGCCCGGGCCACGCTGTCGTCGCCATCAAGCTTCATGCGCCTCCATCTGGAGACAAACGAAAGCGCACAAAAAAAGGCTTCGACAAAGCTTCGCACCAGCCGGCAGGACGTGGGGAGAGTGGCGAAGGGGGCTTGGTGCAGTCGGGCATGGTGACCCAGGTGCCTCGTGTCAGGGAAGATCTCCTTGAAATTGCTTTGAATCTTAAGGGTGTAAGTCTGGCTTCGCGGTTGGATTTCAACGGTCCCATCACCGCCGCGTATAAAATGCCGTGGCTCTACTTCTCTGCGTGGCCGTGTGTGGGGTTTTCCGCTTCGGAGTCCGGTCTTGTTCACTGAAGGTTAATCTCCGGACAGCAACAATTTCTGCGCAAGACAAACACGCCCAACAGGAGCGCAAAATCGACTGTCTACGGCGAAAACGAAATCAGCCCTGTAGCTCATGTCCTCCTGCTGAGCTCATAGTGGCGCCCGCCGTTGTATGGATCCGGGCAAACCATTCGAGCAAGCTCACGAAACGCGAGCTTTGTTTTTTCCTAATCACGTGAGACGGCGTTGACATCGTGCTTTCTGCCTGGTCAGCATACGGGGGAGAATCCGCATGTGTCCTTCTTCCCTGCAGCCCCGTTGTTTTGAGCGTCCTTGTAAGTAGGTCTGTTCACCGCCGTGTTCATTCATCTCCGTGTGTTTTCGCGGGAGCCTGCCCAACCCATGGTGGCCGGCAGCCGCAGTTCCACTAACCCCCGGATTTTTGTTCCTGGCCCATGTAGGCCTGAAACCGTTCTGGGCACGTTGTGACGCGTGAGCGGGAGTGTACCTATTCGGTCTGCTGGCATCGCCACTTGGCTTCTCATCAGGTTTTCGCGGGCGTCTACAAAATCCTGTGAGCAGCGTACCATGCCTGGCCCTCTGATACTTTTGCCCCGGCCTTGATCGCGGCTCAGGTATCGTTTCCTCCCGACAAATTCCCGGCGTCGCGTAGAAGGCCGACCCCGTGACACATACTTTGTCCCATCTGATGGAAACCCCTAGTGTTTTTTCCCTCTCTTTCTTTCTCCGAAGCCGTTCATATAGGGTGCTCGTGGCAATGCTGTTCTGAGGTATCACATCTTTTGTCGATCTTTGTTCGTTTGTCTGTCGTCCAGGTGGCGTTCAGGACACTCGTCCCTCGTGAATCTGCGTGCGTGCGAGTGAAAGTCTTCGGGCCTCGTCTTCTGGTTGCAGGGATGATCAACTGGCCGCCATTTGTACAAGTGGCCAACCCTGAGCATTTCATTGCCAGAGTAGAAGAGGGCGGAGTTCTCGATTTGGAGATAAAGGTCGAATGGGGGAGAGGATGTTGGCTCGCTGATTTACATGGTGAGCGTCATTCTCTTACCCGGCGTCAACCTTCAGCGCGGTCTCCGGCGACGTGTTGTTGGGTCTTAGGGCTCGCTTACGCCGGAGCTTCGCAAGTCTTCTCCGGTCAGCACCAACGCGCCCACGACAGGCGAAAACGCTAAGCTCTTTCGCGGGTGGCTAGACACGAAACTCGTTGAAGACACGTATCATCTTGAAGCAGCAGGTCCCAGATAAGGGCGCGGCGCACGCGCTGTTACCGCAATATGCTTACAGTGTACGCACGGAAAGACTTGCTGTAGTTCTCGCGAGCTCTGTTAGAAAGGAATCTCTACATAGGCGTTGTCTGTTTTCTTCGTATATGATCGACCAAGAATCGCAGCCCGCATCTGTGTTCTTTCGCACTCGAAACTAAGCGTTATTGGGGTTTGAAAAATCGTCATCGCTGTGTTGTTCGCTCTACGTTTCGACTCTGTGTGGTCCTCGTTTGTGGGCTCCGTATCCTCCAGGCTTATACCGCGAAGAGGAAGGCGTAGACTCCCGCTGTTTCAAGCGCCGTCGTATCTGGGAGGTTGACCATAGAGACTTCTATCCGACGAGTTGCCTTTTTGGCGCTTGCACCATGATGCGTATCGCCGTTCATAAGCTCATGGGCACGCGCTTCTGTCAGGAGTAGGCTTCGCCTCCGCGTGGAGGTTTTCAGAATCCGTGCCAGCAACGGTTGTTCGTGTTAAAGTGTATATTTGATTCTGATTTGTCACTTAGGCGCAGCCCTACGGTGTCGTCGCCTCTGTTTTGCTAAGGGGTCTTGCGACAATTCGCGCGGAGGCCCTGGGCAGAATGCAAGTCTTCGTGGTCCTTGATCTGTCTATGTCGTACATCCACACTTATATGCTACAGCCCTCTGTACCAGTACCAAGAGGTATGTGCGCGCGAGTATACGACAGTGGTTTACGGCGGCTGTCATAAGTCTTTACGCAGCTTTCGCAGTTGTCACTTTCCGGCTCCGTGTATCGCTGCGACAACTTGGAAACGGTTAGAGTGTTTTGGTCGTGCTCCTCATGTACACACTTCCTTGGATTTCTTTCGGGGCCGGACGGATTGAATCAGCGCGGCAGGTGACGCCCCCCTGTTTTTCTCCTTGTCCGGCCTCGCTGTCTAGTCGGCAGGTCTCGACGAACCCGACAGAGCAGCTCGTGTTGGAGGTATGGTCTGATAGCTCGGTGACTCCGAAGCAGATTATCGCCTTCGCGCTGCAGGACATGATCGCCTGGTTCGTGGATCTGCGCCGCCAGCTGGTGGAGGACGTCGACTGGCAGACAGAGGACGAGGATCTGAAAGGTGAGCTACAGAGCTGGTTCGCGCTTCTTACACAATAGTAGCCTGGGCCATCGTCCTTCAAAGTGCTTTCTTGAAAACAACGAAGAAGAAAACACAAAGACTTTTTGCCTTGTCAAGCGCTGTACTGGGAGACTCTATATTCCTCCTGTATTGCTTCTTGTGTCCCCAGAGGCGGCCTTCGCTCGCGGCCACCTGCAGTCGCGATCGGTGTGAGGCCGCAGAGACTCTGTTTTGTTTTTGTGAGTCTGCGAGGATTGCCGGTACTCTGTCAGTATATATCGATGATATTAGCGAGTGCCCTTTCTCCGCCCTAGCACAAGAGCATACACGCACGCGATCACAAAGGTGGCGCAGAATGTCAAAAACGCATCTACGTGTGCGTTCTACTTGGCTGCGAATGTGTAACTGTGCCCGGTTCACAACGAGAGTTGCACTAGCTCCTTCAGAGAAACAGAGGTACCCAAACTACCAACTGGACGCATATAGGGCAGAAGCTGAAGTATATCCGGGAGATTCCGAGAACCCATTTTTTCCTCAGCAGAGGGTGGCATTCAAGGCGTCGTCTGTCGGGCTCCCGCGCAGTAATGTGTATGTCAACAATAACAGCCCCGCATAAACCTCTTCAAGGCCATTTACTACGGTGCTTGTGTGAATACGGTGTGTACACGCAGCCTCCTGGGAAAACATTCAGGCCTGGCACGACGCGAGGCAACAGCAGGAGCGCCTCGGAGGCCCCCCCCTGTTAGTATGGGAAGACCTGAACAAAAACATGACGCTCGCAGAGGGAGAGAAAAGCTTCGCCATGCCTGAGCTCCGGCCTCCGGTACGCCGTTGCTCCGTCTTCCTGGACCGGAGCCTTCAGTGCGCACGTTCACGCAGCTGAGACAAGGTTTGCTTGATCCAGCGCGTGGCGGCCACCGTCGTTAGCTCTCTGCGTACTACCGTACAAAATAGTACTCAGATACTCGCTGATCACAGCTTCGGCAGTATGTCTCTGTACAACTCGGCGTGCATCGGACACGGACTGCAAAAAAAAAAATAGACCGTCTCAAAGCGATGCAAGCCCTCTTGGTAACCGACCATTCGTTAGCATTGTCACTCCCACCTGTGACTCTGCGCCCGGAGTGTGAGTGAATACTGTCCCTCGGACTAGCCCGGTGAGTCTCTCATATGGATCTCCGTAGTCGGATCACCTTGCGACCGTCTACTTTGTTCTCTTCAGCCTAGTCCGGTCCACCCGGTAGCGTGGCTTAAGCGAGAACTTCGGCGTCAGCCCTATGCTCGTGACGGGTACTCCGAGGCCCCCCCTCCTCCTTCCCGAGCTCGCAAGAAGAGCTCCGTGACGGCGAGAGCGTCTCTGGATTCTCAACAAGGAGGGAACACGCAACAAGGACCTTGCCAACGTCGTAGGAAAGACACCGTTGTCAAAGAAGAGAAAGCCGCCAGCGACGAAGAGACAGATATATCCAAGTCCCACGAAGAAAGGACAGACGCGGCAGGAAGTGGACCAGACGGCGAAGCAGACAATTCCATGTCCCTCTTAAGCGCGATCCCGGGACTGGCTCACAAAGCTCACACGGCCCTGGAGCAGGTGAGGAACAGCGTTTCTGTTTTCGGGAACACGGAGGTTCACGTCAGACTCGGCTCGGAAAGATAGAAGCAAACCCGCGACCCTGCAGCGTACTTGGAGTATCTGCCCTTGTTTCAGAAGGTGTAAACCAGCATATACCTGTCTACTGACGCGTTCAGGAAGTTTCTGTTTTATCAGTCAGCAAGAGCGCGTACGGACGCCTCGGCACTAATTTCTACAGCAGCGTTTAAGTCAGTGTAGAGAAGAGGGCAGCGGGGCAAATCAGGCGAAGACGCTCCACATGCCTCGTGTGGCTGCCTTGTGTTGTGTCCCCTTCTTGTCAATTTGGTGCAGTCTGGAATTTCGACACTCGGACACCTTCGCTGCCACACCCGCAAAGAACTCCTAGGCATTCCAAACGTCGGCCCTGCGACGGTGAATCACCTTGCTTCAGCTCTGGAACGCTTCAATATTACTTTAGCAGCCGGCTGAACTAAGAATAGAGATTCCGAGGACGCAGTGTTCTTGAGAGTCAGGCCCCGCACACGCGGACGCTAGGCTCGTGTTGTTGTCACATGTCAGTGAGGTTTGTCGTTCACCAGTGCCTCCGTGCAGGCAGGCGCACCAAGGGCAGGTAGTCCCTTGTCAAAGATGTTTCCCTCCCGGCATTGTCAATGGGTTTTCATTGTATTGAGGACTCGGAATGGAAACGGGTTCAGCTCAAGCTACCGATGTTTGTCTTCATGAGTTTTCCAGTCAGTGGTCTTGCAAGACAGCGAACAGAGAAGTCTAGAGTTAATTCCGAGAGCAGATGAAGTGGGATACCCGAAAACGCCTAGCGCGATTCCGGGGTACCAGCGACGGGCCTAAAGCGTGTGACTGGTAACGGATGAAGGTAATGTGTATGGCGTAAGACGCTGTACTCTCGAAAGTAATGTGGTTCCGTCAGGACGTAATGACCGGCGGCTGACCAGGCCGACACGCAGCCCGCTCATCATCACGTAACCAGCTTCGCCGTGGATAGTGCTCTGCGGCGTAGCTGTGGCGAAGACCACGATTGTAAGGCGCCTGAGATTCCCCCCTCCCAAGAGGAAGTGAGAAGGGAGGAAGCGTTACGGTATCCCACGCTCAAGCAAACTACAGGTGCAGCTTCGGGAGGGAGCGGGGGCGCATCGGAGTAGTGCCGAGTAGAAGCTGTGGAGTTGTTGAAAGAGTGTAAGGTCATTTCCGGTATTAGTGTCTTCCCTCGTTACCGTAATTAGTACTTTCCTGGATGCTCAACGATTACCACGCGACTAACGACTTCGCTAGTCTGTGGCGGCGCCCTCTAACAGGAGTAGTATCTGCTAGTCTTTTCAGGCCTCCCGGCTAAACAACGTTTCCTCAGCGCAACTGATAAAAAAAAAGCGCACGCGACAGCGGCGGTTACCTCCCCCCCCCTGCAGACGAGTGGGATCGCGTTCACAAGCAGCTCGACCCTAGCGCCGATATCCTTTGCTACGTACTCGTACAGCTGCTACAATGAGTGAGCCAGTCTGGACCGTTTGGCGTCTCTTCCTCGGCTGTAGCTGCGAAGGCGCCTCAACTGGCCAAACCTGGGACGGGGCCACTCCCCTTGCTAGCGGTGGCACTCCGGTAGGCCCGTACAGGAGTACGCACTAACCAGGTCCACGTGCGCGTGCTCCCCAGCCTGTTCAGTAGCCGCCTTTCGCCGCCTACGGGCTTACTGTCGTGCGTTCTTCCCCTGCTACTCTGGCCGGCTTCTGGGTACAGAGCATCTTGCGGATCCGAGCACTCAGTGGTAACTGCCGCCTCTGTTGTCCACTGGCTGGCTTACTGCCCGGAAGGCAATGCCACACGTTCTCTGCAATTTCAAATACAAATGTCGGCGGAATTGAAACAAAAAAAAACTCGCGTACGTTCATGAAAATAGAACCACACGGCTTCACGATCCCTGCCGCAGGCGGGTGAGAAAGAACCAGGAAAGAACACAACGACACGCAGCCCTGAGAACGAAGCAGAAAGGACGGGTCTGGGGTGTCACACTTGTGCTGCGTCTGTTACTGTCAACGCGAAAGCGCGGACCAACCAGACAGACAACCAGCCTTGGACTACGGGGAATCGCATCTCTGTCTTTCCCGAATGCCTTACAAACGACATCACGTGACGGAGAGAAGCAGTTATCCTTCTTGCTGCGCCACTGATCTTCACTTCGTGCTACCGAAACTGAGCTTGCGCAAGAACCCGCACGCGCCCCCCCTACTGCTCAGCACAGGGACGGACCCGAGACTCTTGTATCACATAACCCCATAATGCAGTCTCTACACAGAAAGAACGACCCCTGAAAAGAGGAAGACATGTCATCTGAGAGAAAACATCAAACCGTACGTTACACTGCTTCTGCGACGAACTCGCTCGCACACCTGACACAAGCACACCTCTCCGATGAACAACAGCACCCTGTAGCGCAGGCGCGCGTGAATGGAAAATTCACGATGCAGAACGACACACTGTCCACCACCACTAACCTCCACTAACTACATCAACTCCCTGATCCCCTGCTTCCCTGCAGAAACCTCGTCCCCTCATCAAGCACAGAAGGACCACAGATACACAGTACAAAAATTCTTTCTCAAAGCAACCAAAGAACTCGCGAACACACACGCGACTCCAATCTACAAAGCCTCTTCTTCTTCTCCTGCT
>NW_027153678.1:66253-88504 GCF_002600585.1 Cystoisospora suis
GATCTGTTTGTTTGCTGAGTCAACCTGCTCTCCTGTTTTCGCGAAACCGTCCTGACTCGGAAACACGTCCGCGGATGAAAACGAGGCAACCGCGAAATGACACGGCAGTGGTCTGTCCTGCAGACTGCCGGCGTGGACGTGCGAATGCGACTAGACCACGCCTATACAACAGGACCCCCCGTAAGGCAGGCGACACCCATTTACTCGTCTCGAGACATGTGCTTCAGTTGTTCGGTCCGTCTCGATTCTCTACACCCCACAATCACCCATTCGTAACAGCTGATCGTTGGCTCACGAAAAGACCCTAGAAAACAACTGCACGTTTCTACATGCGGAGAACCAGCTCGATGCCGCAAACTTCCCCTGCCTGCCTGCCTGCCCCCCCCCCCNNCAGTGCAGTTCTCAAGCAACCGACACCCAGACACTTCCGGAGAAATCATCCCTCCGAACATGTTCACCTTTGTTGCAAACACAGAAAGGATTATACCGACGGCCGGCAGAGTGTGCTTGGTTTCATCCGGAAAAACGAACGTAAAGTAAACCTGCGACCAATGAACAGGTCTTGCCGAGACAGTCACTCTTCGCACTCGCTCTACTGCTACATTGGAAGATCACCATGTTACCGAGGAGACAAGAGTCCGAAGAATGTACATGCAAACTGGTGTGCACGGAACTCCGGACAACAGAGAAGACTGAGACGAGCAAAGCGTCAACTGGCAGCCTGCTGCTGGTTAGCACGCTCCGTTTAGGTCTTTTTCCACGGAAAAAGAGACTCCTCATTCACACGCGCCAACTTCACACCTTGAAATCCGGTAATATGCCTCTGATTTTCGCTCTCTGACCCAGCTTGCGTTGTCTCTGTCACAGACCTTTCTTCAATACATCCGCCTCTCCTTTGAGCACGACTACATCAAGTGAACGTGAAGAGCCTCCAGCTGAGAGCCCTGAGATGCCCCGCCACTCACCCCACCGCCAGGGCTAAACTGGGACGTTCTTGGAGAGGGTTGTGCTCACACCACTTCAGACGAACGAGACCAGAAAAGAGGAGAGAGAGGAGATAAGTCTTCTGTGTCCAACTATATCTCGTCTCCACTCCTGTCCACACAGCTAAACGGTCTTGATCAAAAAGCAACCGCAACGCGCAAGTCGGACGGAACGGAAAACGCATAAAAGCTTCGCAAGCTTGATTTTCATGCTCCTCAGGCCCTCCCCCAGCACTATTCTTTGTGCCTGCCGAACTCGAGTTCGGGGCCGCTTCCGCGAAGAGATACAGGGACACAGAGACAAAGGCTACTCACCTCCTTGATCTTCAAAATCTCCTTTTCATCAAAGACGTCCTCCTCTTCCACTTTCGAACTTATCGCGCATACACCTCCTCCCCTCTCCGAACACCACTGGACCCTCCGCACGATCCGGTGCCCCCAATATTTCCAAAGACGTACGAGACGTCTGTCGCAGGTAAGAAAACATCAAGGGATGCCTTCTCCCTTCTCTTGAACACTCGGTCCTTCCCCCCCTTCGAGAGGACCCCCAGAGACATTGACGGCGTAGGAATCAGATATGAGATCGCAGGGCTGGTACAGACAGCTCACTCACTCGACCTCAACAGACAACGCTCTTCTTTCCGCTCGAGTACAGCCGTGTACAGATGATCTCACTTCCCGTGCCACAAGGGTGAATATGATGTGGACGAAACAAAGGGGTGTCCTCCTTACACACTCAAAATCTCCCTGGCTCGCATATTCTGTGCCTGTTCTCCGTCATCGGCCCGAAGCCATCAACGCTTCCAGGGCCACTTTTTCTGCTGATCCGTGAGAGCACGCGTGCCAACTACAAAGAAACCCTCCAGCAACCACGCTGAAGACCACCCCACCCGCTACGAAGCAATCTGAACCTAGACAAAAAGAACGCTTTCCTCAAAGAACACTGACCCTCGCCGGCCCTCGTTTTCCCTGCTGGTGTGTGAGTCGTGCCCACGACCTATTGTCGCCTGCTACCGATCTCCCCTGCTTCCTTGTCACAAAAAAAGGAAAGAAAGAGACACCGCCGCGGAACAGGAACGAACCTGCCGCATACAAGCAAGGCTCTACGTGAAGACACCCCCAAGCACGAAGCTGGTTGACGTACTGATTATCTCGAAATATGGGTAGCGTGTTGAACTCCGACTGCAAAGCAACCCTGACATGAGACTTTTGTCCCCTCACTTGTGCTCTTGCTTCATATGGCTTCCACCATATAGAAGGCTCCTGCCTGATTACAATGCACAAACCTGTATAACCCCTGTCGCTCACCGCCAAGCACTTGTGGCTACCCCCCCAAACCGCTCGTGTTGATCGTCTCTGCACTTCCCATCCTCTGCTTCCATCCCCTCCGACTCGACTTGTTGCTGTCGCTTTGGTCCTAAAGACCTCTCATGATCCGTGCTCTTTCCTTCATAACTCGATCCCCGCCCCCGAAGGGTTGGAAAATGACTCCCTGTGCCGAATCTTCTTCCTCCTCACTGGACTCATCAGCGGCCATGAGTTGTGGTTCCCCACCCCTATCTTGCTCTTGCTCTACCTCACACTCCTCTCTTTCTTCTCGCTCAAGTTCCCTTTTACACCTGCCTCCATTCCCTATCATACTTTGGTGATGGTGATGATGATAACGATGAAGCGTTTCGTTGACCGCACCACCACCCCCCCCAGCCCCAAGCAGCAAACTTCTTTCGGCTCCTGGGCTCCATTCCTGGACAACAGCGAAGTTATTCTCGCCACAGCACCTGCAAATAACGTAATCTCCAAATTTGTATCCTCCTCTTGCGATTTCTCCACAATTCACACATCGCAAGATCTGCAGCTGATCCAGCAGAGCCGCCGCACGTTTCCGCTTGCGGCCTCCCCCACGACCCCCCCAGCCCAAGCCGCCTCCGGCTATTCCCATGCTACTGTTGGCGACCTCTGTTCCCACGTCTACGTTGCCCTTCTTCATGACCATCCGGTCCGAGAACAAGCTGACCCTAGTACCACAGACATTAGGAACCACCACATGCAAACCCCCTCCGCCCCCACCAGTACTGCCACTATTACTACTACTGTGCGGTTGCTGCTGTTGTCCAGACTGCGGGCCAGCGCTCGCAGGAGGCGAAGGAGGACCTGGAGGCCCTCCTGCTCCACCACCTCCCTTTTTATTGGCACGTGCACATGTGATTCGAAGACGGCGACTGAGGAGCCTTGCAATGTCGAGGTCTGTCAAAAGTCCTCCTGACGTCCCACTTCCGGCTCCCGAATAACTTTTACCTGTGAATGCAGACCGGGGTTGGGCTGAGGCGGGGGAAACCGACACCGGGGAAGAACAAGAGAGCATTGAGACGGATGGAGACGAAGACAACACGGCCCTCCTCCTCTCCTCTGCGTCGCTAGGTTTGTGAGATAGTTCCTCTCCCTCGTGCCCCCCCCACCCGCGTAGCAATCGAGAAGCGCGGCGCGATCGTTGTCCCACACCCCGAGGAAGAAGGGGTACTGATGCCGAATGCATCTTTCTCTCAAGCAACAAAAGGCGCCGAAGTTCTTCGGCATCCTCCGGAGAGAACCGTGCGGAGGTGGGAGAGAGGGGAGGGGGAAGCAGGACACAGTCTTCCTCCTCCCCGCCTGCGGCAGCAGAAGAAGTCACCGGCGGCTCCAAAAACTCCGATGGAGGTGCAATCTCGTGCGGCGAAGACGGTAGAAGAACCGGGGACATAGAAGAAGTGTCACCAGGATCTACAGGAACGTGTGGTACAGATGGCGCAGCAGAGGCAGGTACTGCCTCTTCCTGCCGGGTTGTCGCACCCAACGTGCGAGATGTTCCCCTATCCGGGGACCGTGAAATACGACAGGCCGCAGGAGATGTAGAAGGGGGATCAGAAGACGGTGAACTAACAGAGAGACTCTCGGAAGGAGATACGCACTGACGGTCAGATGCAGAAACATCGGCGACGCAGTCTTGTCCTTGCCCATCATCTCCGACTTGTCCGTTCTCCTTGAACGATAAGATACGCTCCTGTGGTTCGCGTACTGAACCCTTCTCTCCCGAAGAGACCGTTCGAGGGACCTGGGGCAGCCCGGCCGAACTTTCTCTAGATTCTTGAACACGATCGTCACTAGAGCATGAAGCAGTGTCCGCTCTAGGACCCGTGTTGCCGACTGTAGATTCACTGCCTACAGCACTGGATTCAGCAGAACCACAAACGCCCACGCCACGCTCTGCACCATCTTCAGCGAGCATCCCCTCGTGCTGTCCAGCCTCGAAAGATGTCGGAAGATCATTCGAGAACGAGGAAGAAGCGACAGCGGCGGGATCCACAGACGCGCAACCTGCTGCAGGTATTCGCGAAGTGAGCTCATCCCGAGGTGCATGAACACCGTACGGACCGCTGTCACGGTGCCGGTGCTGGTGCGCCGCGAAACCATGAGACTGAGAGTCAGTTGCCAGAGGTGGACAGGGATACGGCGCCGCTCGGTTTGCGTGCGACAGACCCCTCCGCTGCACCGTTTTGCCGTGCTGTGATTCCATCTTCCGTACTCAGAACCGCAGCCAAGACCCCCGGCACGTCAGATATTCCTCCGCGCGAGTTTAGCCGCGACGAAGGCTCAATGTTCGAAGATGCTGACGCGACCGAAAGTCAAGCAACGAACTGCTTCCCCCCTCTCGTCCTAGGAATGTTTACAGTAGCTACGAGGAAAGATCATGAAAGGAGTTCGCACGCTTAAATGAAAAACTGTACATACAAGGGCGGCAGCCCGACTGAAAGTACAAGATACACTCAAGTTACATGTAACACTGGCAAAGCCGAAAAAGTGGGAAACCGTAGAAGAAATATGCAAGTCTCAGACGCGTTGATAAGACACCTCGCCTTGATCTGTTGCCCCCAGAAATGGCCGTTTCACGCTTGCTTTGAAGGGCAGAGAAACACTCAGATGATACACGGATTTTGCCTAAGAACCACACGCTCGTGACCGGTCAGCCGCTAATGGATGACCACGATCATGCGAGGCAGAAGACGAATTCAGCGAGCCAGATACGGCACGTGATATTCACAGAGAAACGCGCATAAAACGAAAAGGAAAAGCCTCAACGCAAAAAACCCTGTGCAGAGTTACGGCGGCCTGTTTGTAGCAGTAGGCTGCAGAGGAACCTCAGGATTCTCGTATTATCTCAACAAAATAACAGTTGCCAATCGCAAACACGCAAGAGGGTCTTCAGAAAAGACCGTAAGTTGAAGGGAAAATCCAGCAAAAAATCCATCTGTAGCGAACTGAAACAGGTTTCTTGAGCGGCGCCTACACGGGACAAAAGGCCAGAGCTGCGCTACGCAGTAAGAGGGGCTTCACACCCCGCCAACTCCCACGGCACTAACCAGGAAATACGCTTTGCAGCAATGTAAAAGGGGCTTACAGAAAACTCCTCCCAAGGACCAAAGAAAAAACACCGGAAAGCCCAGAGCCCTCCTTCACGGTGCTTCACGGTGAAAAGCACGGTGAGCGGCGAGAGTGTCCGGCAGAAAGTTTGGAAAAAGTGACCATGCGACAGAAAACTACAAGCTGGAAAGCTGAGAGTTCAGGCGAAGAAAAAGGCATACGCAGAGCGAACCGCGTGAAGAAGAGCATCAACAGACGAGTGAGTGCAGAATCTGTGACATGCTGCTTCGCGCCCCAGGTAATAGCCGGCTGGTCCGGCCGGACACCTGAAACTTGCAGACCTAGCAAGCAGCAGTAGAAAAAACAGATGGAACAGGCGAAGAAAAAACACAGTGACAACGCGCTGAGAGAAGACGAAAGAGTGGTCGGGGTGTTGGGCACTTCTTCCGGAAGGTGGAAAGAGACACAGTGAAAACGCGAAAGAAAGCGGAATCCTCCGCGGGAAGGCAGAAGACGAAGACGGACAGTACAGGTGACTGAAGTGAACTCATCGCCTCTCCCCTCCCTTTCCAGCGAATAAATTAGCGCCGAAAAGCTTGCAAACAGAAACAAAGTCAGACAGCGGCGCTTGCAAAAAGTGTAGGAGGGAGCCGGGGACCGCTGGCCACATTCCAGGCACGGAGCGAGCAACTCAGCCAGTCTTGCATTCACTTCGCAGTCCTTCTGCTTTCATCCGGGGGACTCGCCTTCCGTGAATTCCGGAAGACGCTCACCTTTGTGAGCACAGAAAGGACCCGGTGAGCTTGTTGTCTCAGCCGCTCGCTACAGACGACTCTTCTTGCCGCCCAGTCGGAATAGTTCGGAGCGAGACTTCCTCGCCTTCCTTCATTGAAAATGACAAGACACTTGGGAGCTGCGGAATCTCACGTGAAGGGCGGAGTGAACGAATAAGCAGAAAGGACAACCGAATTGCGGAAGTGGGCTCGAACAGAAGAGGAGCTGAACCCAGAAAGAGAAACTCCCCACTGCGGTCCGCCTCATGCAGAAAAATTCCGCATATAAGGCGGGAGCCCGCCTTCGCACGTGTGCGGACATGGTGAGCTGTGTGTATACAGCAAGGGACGATACTGTATGTCTCAGTCGTCTTAACTGAAGGGATTGTTCGTGCCCGAGGGTTTCGAAACGCTCTGCGCTCTGTCTAGTGCGATGCTGTTGCGCTTCTGCCTCACCTCGATTCCCTCGTTACTGCTCTCCCGGACTGGCAGCTCAACATGAGTGGCCCAGCTGGCGAGCCTGTTGAAGGAACGAAGACGGAAAGCTACAGGGTTCCCCTTGTTGCATCTTGCTAGATTTGTAAGTGTGGTTGGGTGCCCGCTCGCCGGATGCCTGCTCACCTAGGCGTTGTACCGAGTTGCAAGTGTGCGCTGCACTTCTGTCTGCTCTTGCTGGTCCATGTCCTCCGAATGGCAGATCTGAGGACGCGAGGATCTGGTTTCGCGTTGGAACTCGCTGCTGTTGGTTTAGGTCCGGCTGGACACCTTCGTGGGCGGCCACGTGCGGAGGTGAAGTCTGACTCTAGAATGTTGTATACTTGTACGTGTCAACGATTCTTAACAGTGTCCTTAATGCAGTCTCCATGGGGAACAGACACTACAGACAAGTGGACTGCGACCCCGGGAATCCCCGTCAGTTCGTGACAGCCTTTCTTTCCCCACTAGAATGGCTGTCCAAGCGCAGCATGCCATTCTCGAACCGCACCGGGGTCGCGAAGCGTTTTATCTTCTAGGGGAACGGCACGAGTACAGATTAGTGTCGCCAGGGCCATGCCACTGATCAGATGGCACTTCACTGACGCCGACGACAGCTTTCACCAAAAGTCTTGCCATAGGTTGCAGTGGAGTTCGGCCGAGGCAGGCACTAGAGCCGAATGCACTGTGGCGCTTCGACAGGAGGAAGACAATTGAAGTGGGACCAGCACCATATTCCTCTGCGGTTTATTCGTGCACCGATGATAGAAATACTGAATATCCGTCGGCACTCGGCAGTCTTTCACAGACTTCCGACGGCAGTCTTCAGTCTGCGGAAGACTGCACGGTTGTGTTTTCCTCCGTAGGCACACGGGCCGAAAGCGTCAACAGCTTTTCAGGAGTAGCTACAAAAAAACTGTTCTCGCCACTGTGTTGTTCTCAGTAGTAAGCAGTTCCTGCCTGGGTATACCGGCGGGTGTTGGAGAAGTCCATGTCTGCGTTTCAACCTTTTGAGATCTGAGCCGAGACATGCCTAATTCTGGGGTCTCTCCGACTCTGGCTCCTCGCTGGGAAAGAACGAGACGTCCACATCCGAATCTGCCTATCTCGCTTCGCATAGAAGAAAAACGGTAGTAACGATTGGTCGCTGTCGGCCGCGCCTGACACTCCTCTCTCCGGGCTACCAGCCGGAGATGCTACCCGGAGTAAGAACCGCACAGGGTTTACCTTAGCAACAGTACATGAAGTCTGACAGTCCTTGTCTTGCAAAAAAAACCAACAGAAAGTGTGGTAACGCGCAACGCTGAACACGCAGGCGGATCAACGAGCACCAAGGACACCCCGCTCTCGCGCGGAACGAGACGCGACGTCACTACTAACCAGGAGAAGATGACTAACAGACTGCCAAGGCGAGGGAGGAGGCGACAACGAATAACGACGGGAGAAATGCTACTACACTTTCCTATGCTGCTCTTGCTTGTTATCGTTCAGCCCTCTTCATTCATGTTCGATGCCCGGATTTCCAACCCTCGACACCTGGAAGCCGGAAGGAAGACACCTAACTAGTCTAAGGGAAGACAACAAAAAAACTCTCCTGCCCTTGCTAGTCTTGCCCACGAATCACCCTATTGACAAAGGGATGCCTTTGACTCACACGGTAACCCCCCTTGTGAATTCTACGGCAGGAGACAAACAGTCGGGGTGCGTAACTCCCCGATCAACGCTGCTACTATTAGGCTGAGATGTCGTTCGAAAAGAAAGAGCGAGCAAAAAAAAAGATCTAGACAGCTGCACGAGAAATTCACTACGTCGGGGAACGACACGGTAGTCGGAAGAAGACAGGACAGCGAAGCGTCGGAAAAGGCGTCTAAGCATAAAAACCTAAACAGCCACTTCGTGTAAGAAAGTGCGTTCCTGGCCAGAGGTTCCTGCAGCGCTCCGTACAAAACCCCCACCCTTCTGCCGTTACACGAGAAAGCATCCACCCCCACGAAAACCGAGGATATTTTCTCTTTCACTTCGCGGAGTGAATTTATGACGCAGCGGAGAGGAAACAAAGTGCGAAATTACGGAAGGAGCCCCGGGAGACGGAGACAGCCTTGTCTTCGGGAGAAGGTTCTACTGAGAACACGGAACTCCGTGTCCCACTCCAAGTGTCAACATTACCGCTGCCCCCGTCAACCTTATTCCTCCCATTCGGAAACGTCAGACACACGCCACGCCACCCATGCAACAGCAGGTTTCGGTCTCTTGAAAAAGCTTCTCCACTCCTTGTCTCTCGGATTCCACACAACTTGCTTGACAGAACCGGGCACAGGAAGCACGTGAATTCCCACAAGGACTGAATATCCTGGTGGATTGACAAAGTTGCTCTGTTACTCCTGACACAAGTGCGCGAATGCTTCCTTCAACTCCTCATGACACGCCCAGAAAACCTCCACAGATTCAAATGCAGGAGACGGCACAGGCAGCACTTCCCCGCAATGCTGTAAGACAGTAAGAACAAAGAGATCTTTACTTTTCTCCATCACTGTAAGTTCCTCCGCCGTGTGGACTCCAAGAGTTTGCCGGGATACAAAGAAGCAGTGGTATGTACGTACACCCCTTCTCATCATCGCCATCAACCAGAGACGCGCTAGAACGACCTTCAGACGTCTAGTGACCGTGAGCGTGACATCTCCTCAGGGGATCTGCTGATCAAGAGGAAAAAGAAACGATGAACTGTCGGAAAACCCGTTCGAGTCTGAACGGAAAGGACAACTGCACTCAGAGTGCCCCTTCAAAGACAGCGTAACTCATTTATTCCCTGGAGATCTTTCTTTTCAAAGTCATCGACGGCCTCCTCCCATACCAGGAAAGCCTCCTCCACCCATGCTCATCTGTCGCATCATCTCCTGCATATTTTCCATTCCCTCCTTGGACTGAAGCTGCAAACGAACGCACAACACACGCACCACCACTGGCCAAGAAGATCAGAAGCAAAAAACAGAGAAGAATTTCTCGCCACATTCAGACCTTCGTGGCTTGTAACACCCACAAAGAAACTAGAGGTGAGACTGAGGGGACCTGTCAGCTCGCGAAGCAGACTGCAGAATGAAAAAGGGTGTAAGCTTCCTCCCCGCGAGTATTAGCTAGCTCGGCCACGGGAAGGATTCGCAAACAAGGAAACAAACATTGAAACTCCCCAGCAGAAGATGACCCGACCGAGAGGAACAAAAAAGAGCAAGAAACAAAGACACCAATGTGCAAAGTACAATAGTATCATGAAGGTAAGAACAAAAACAATATAGAGACAGTGAGGCTTGTCCACAGAAACCCGCTGCTATGAAACATAACGAACGCTTCGCTTATCGGCGCCATGCTTTAGTCTTCTTTGGATACACCCTGAACACTTCCTGCCGCAGAAGGGCACATAGCACGCGCATAGGACACCGAGACAGAGGTCGTTTGAGGCATGACAGACGAAGTCGCAAGCGGGGGAGGGGAATCCCTACTGGCTGTGTCTGCTAAGGAAGGAAAGCGTCATGGTAAGCCAGGTTCACGAGAACGAGACGTCTGTCTCCCAATGTAGGTACCGCATATCCTTGTGAAGGAGAACGGAGAATAATAGTATGCCAGAGGGAGGGAGGGAGGGAGGAAGACAGCAAAGACACGCGGGAGAGATCACAACAAAGGCCGGATGTCCAGATAGAAGACACAGGAAGGAAGTCCGGAAGGCGATGGGAAGATCGCAAGAATAGAAAGAATTTGAGACAGACGTCGTAGAGAGAGAAAACACGCAGAGAACAGAGAAACGAAGTGGGAAGCACGAAGAGCCAGGAGACAAGGAAGAGAGCAGCCAGGTAGTATGTACCTCTTTGATAAGATTGACCATGTTGCCTGCACCACCAAGTTGCCTCAGGATGCGGGGGTCCATCATATTCTGTACTTTGCTCATCATTTGCTGAGGATTCCTCATGAGATTTTGAAGCGTTCCTTCTTTCGTTAACCCTATTTTACCCATCTTCCCTACCATCTTGCTAAACCTATATATACGAGAGAGAAAGAGGTAAAGAAACAGGACAGAAGAGCCTCGGCGTTCATCCCATCCACGCCGGCACTCGCTCTATGTATCTCTACACACATTACAATATCCACGCACGCACAACATAGTAGTGTTGATCCGGGCAACCCCTGTTCTAAGTAAGTAGTACATGTTTTCTATGTTTAAAAAAAAAATAAGGCGCCTCTCCGAGTGACCTCACATCGAATAGAAAACATAGGCTAAATAACCTCACTGACCTCAGATACATTAAGGTTAGGAAAAAACCTTAGATATACTCTGAAGAGAAAGATACGAAAGGGCCGAGATCACCTGGGTCAACATAGAAACATTGTTGATCGACGACTTCACCACCACTAACAGACATTCCTTTGGATCATCCTTCCTAGGCACAGCTACGAGAACCGCGTTAGGATTGCTCGGTCTGCTCAAATAAACAATGACGTCCCGTGTGACACGGGAGAAGTGTCACTGATACCAAAGGGCCTTCCTTTTCACACACCTCGCTCGAATGTAACCAAAAGAAACAGAAGACCATTAAAGAACTGATGACTGCCGGTTCGAACAATGAATACATTTTTGAGTAACAAGAAAGACAGGGTATTCTCTCTGTGGATATACAAGCTGAAACGCAAGAAAAAGCCATGAAATGCTCCCCGTGGTGGCTTAGAAATCAGGACCCAAACACTAACGAAACTGTGATTGGTCTTCTTACTGTTTGTGCTGCTCCAGGAGTATACGAACCTCCTCGATAGATGTCCCGGAGCCCTGAGCTACCCGAATAATGCGTGAATCTGTCATCTGCTTTTCACATTTCAACTCTGGAGAACAAGCACACGAGAGACATAAATAAAGAGACCCGTATCGACTACTTTGGACACCGGAAGACTGGGTTTCTTCTTTTTGAAAGACACTCCACTCACCCCCAGCACGCGACCTATTCACCGAAGAGTTTAGCCGAACTGAAGGATCGGCGATTGGAATGAAAGTACTAGCCGGAAACCAAACCCACAAATTGTTACTCTGCTACCAAGACTTGGTTCTCACTTGGATGCAGGGATGATCTCTTTAGAACGTGATACAAAGTATCACACACAGGGGGAGCATGCTACCGAATATAAGCCGAATGCCCCTGCTCTCCTGGGAGGCCCGGGACGAAGAGACAGACGAACGACGTCCTCCCAACATCTCCTTCCCATTCCCTCATAAAACGGCGACGACACGTTACAGTAAGAAAAAATATGGGGAAAACCCCGCTGGTCAACTACGATCAGCGATCCTTCCGAAAAGAAGACCAGGCTCCTGGTATTCCAGTATACCTTGCTCACACTACATCCGGAAGAAGAAATCGATAGATTGCTACACGATGACGAGCGCGTGGATGTGACGCTTGTTCTCTCGCTTAAGAGTGCAGTTATGGAGTAGAAGAAGGGTGATCAAACTATTCACTCTCTCGAGAAGGTAAGGGAAAAGAAGGTAAGCTGACCATACCGAGATTTTCTCATGTCGAGTGCCTGTTTGGAAGCCGCTACAGCAGAAGAAGACACCCACTGATACAGCCACCACTTTCACTTCTTTACAACTAGCAAAGACTGCCAAGGACTGCTGCGGCTCAGCAGCACGTCCAAGTGACGAACAATCTATATACACGGTGTCTTAGAGTACGTACACCTGACAATGATGAATAGATTAACCCTCGCACATCGGCATGAACTGAAAAGAAAAAGAGCAGAACCAGGGAGCATTCCACTGCGTTATCCGAGTCGTCCTCACGCTCCCCTGGCAAAGCGGAATAAAAAACGCCCGAAGAGTGGCCGACAGCGTTCTCCTGTGAAAGAAAAAAGTTACCATTTGCTCTCGTCATCGCTGACATTTAGTGGATGCCCTTACCTTCATCGGTCATAGAATCCATTATACAAAGAAACCGCTTGATTCTCTGAACACCTGCCTGTTCCTGTCCCTTAGAGATTAAGTTGCTTCCGATCCCTGGTATCATACTCATTACCTGATAGCGCCGAACAGTTTAAGACACGCACAAGCACATTAACAGATGCAAGAAATCTCCATACAAGATCTTGAAGATAGAGAAGAAACTACTACGACAGAGAAACCCCAATTCTCGCACACAGATAGTAACCGTACTCGTGTATCAAAGCATTCACATACACACAGCTGGCGGCAGCCCCCGTACGTGTATCTAAGCACACATGAAACCTTTCTATGAATCCAAGAAAAAACATATCTTTTCCTCTGTACAGAAGAGAAACAGTAAGAGTAACGGCATTATGTACGTGGCCTACGAATGTTCTTGCTTTACTACGGATGTAAACGTCCACAATGTCTTCATACAACTAAGGCAACTAAGAATAGCGGCAAATACTGAATACCTATGGACTCTTAGTCACCATATACACAGAACACGCGCACGCCTCATGTAGCGTCTGTGATTAACACAGCAATACACGTAGGAATATACACATATATATAGATATATGGATACATAAGCAAGAAAAAAACGAGGACGCAAAAAGAAGCAGAATTTGTAGACAACTGCATAGAAACACATGGATGGATTGGAGCCCTAGAGATTCAATCAAAGTTAGCCACGTCCTTACAGTGGGCAAAAGCACGCCCGACTTACTTTGCTGATAGGCCCCATCTTGAGAACATTCCTGAACTGATCTGCCATGTCTTCCAAGGTAAACTTTCCCTTGGTGAGTCTTTCCATCAGCTCTGTTTGTTTCTCGACATCCACCATCTCTTTCAAAGTACTGAAGAGTCCTCCTACATCTCCCAGACCTGAAGAGGAAGTAGACCGAAACAGGGAACACAATCTCTGCCTGTCATAGTCAAGCGTATTTCTTCAGCCGCGACACAGCGACACTTTGGATGCAGACAACAATAGAATGAAAAGGCCGTTTGAAGTAGTGAAGCAACCGAGCTAGCACTAGATGCGCAGGCGAAACTCCTCCCTTGAAAAGAGAGGTACAGAAGATCCATCCATAGAACCATACGTCCCCACTCGAAAGGAAGAAACGAAATCGAAGTTGACAGAAGGATCCCGATGATAATATGCTTGGGAGTCTGCCTCAGGAGAAAAAAGACGAATACCTCTCAGAAACGTTTGCAGCACAGATATTATGGAGACAGGGAGACAGAAAAAGGCAAAAGACAACCAACCCCTCAATGCTTTAACGGCAATTGTAACTTGGGTGGGAGAGACGGTTCGGTATGACATTTGAAAGCGTCCAGTTCACACAGTCGATTCCGAATCCGGGTTGCGCTTTAGAGATAGAAGTCTACGATGTGCTGCGGCAACTGAGATATAAGAGAAGAGGAAAAAAACTAGTTGTTGGAAATTTTCTCCTCGTGTGGAAAGAGTAGCATTCTCCGATGTCGTCCAGCAGATGGAAACTAATTAGGTAGAGGGTTAGAATCTGGCGCTTCCGTGTATCTCATGAAGGTGAAAAGTGAAAGAGAAAGCGAGAGAGACGTCTCGTTCTGCACAAGAAGGAATAAGCAGGGCTACCTAAACTGCAACTTACATACTCAGCAAAGAACATGAAATACCATGGCGGCACTACACCCATGAAGAGTAAAGACATCCAGTCCACCTTGCCAAGAATTACCAACATAGCCAACAGGAATTCGATGTCAAAGGCTCGCTCTGATAGTTCGCAAGCCATGCACGTGCAGAACGAAACAATAAAGAAATAAAGAGAAGCGGTTCAGGGTAACGACCAAGTCTCCTTCACCTCAACACCCGACGATGAATGAGATACTCCTTACTCAATGCACACCATGTGGTGGTAAAGCGCAGTCTACGAAGACACACGAATGCCTCTGTGGAAAAAGAGAGACGGCAAGCAAGGACATGAAACAGAAGGAGAGGTGTCCGATGATTACCTAGGAGCCTAGAAACGAAGGAATTGGCAGAGAACGATTCAAAGTCATCAAAGTGCTCGCCTGACCCGAGGAAGATAATCGGCGCTCCCGTAGCTGCCACCCTGAAGGAGAAAGCAAACACTCGGAAAGCGAAACACACTCTAAGTACGAGTGTAAACGACTAAAGAAAGAAGAACCAGATAAGACATCAAGAGAGTCTCTAGTTGCGACAGGAAAATGAAAAGATAGATAAGAAAACAAAGCAAATATATGTGCAAGATCCGGCTCAAAGTCGTCGAGACAAAAAAGAAAAACAGATCGGACAGACAATGTAGACAAGAACGAGGTGGTAACAAAACGGGTGCACAACCAGGACAGCAAAGGCGTCTGTCAACTTACACACACTCATTCAGGATGATTGACAGGTCGACAGGCAGATGGATAGATAAACGAACACACGCACACGCTTACACAATATGCACGAGCCCACCCTAAAGCATACATATAAACATACGAGGAAAAGCTCTTCCGCTCATCGTGGAGAATGTACTGAAAACTACACTGGGGAAAGACACTGATTGTTTATTCTAGGCCCTCGAACGGAAATGAAGGAAACTTACGCAGACAGAGCTCCTCCACCCTTGGCATGGCCATCCAGCTTCGTGACGATAACACTCCCTACAGATACGCTGTCGCTGAAGGCTTGGGCTTGCTCTAAGCAAGCCTGTCCAATGTGACTATCCATCACAAAGACGATGTCATCGGGATTCTGAGAAGACAAGATCAGACACCGGTCAAGCCAACAGGTGCTTCTCTCCAGTGTGTACACGCTTTGAGACACGTGAACGTGTACCTCAAGGCAATGAAGAGAGAGTAATTCTCCTGTAAATACAAATGCAAGAGGCGCGGCAACCCGACCGCAACACGAAAAGGACAGGGAACAGGCAAGTTGCCACGGATGGCCTCCTGCATACCTAGTGTACGCCCCACAGAATGTTGCGATACCATTTGTATGAAAGTAGGCACGAAACTACAAACACCTGTCACCCCGTGAAGGTATGGTCGACATAGAGTTATGTGCCGGCACTCTCGCAGGTGTATATATACCAAGTCACACGTACCCACATGCAGGTAGGTATACTGAGAAGGTGTACGTGCATTCGCTTGAGCGAGATAGAGTTTTTCCGTGATGACGTATAAACGCGTGTCGGACTTCTTACCACAGCCTCAGCGACTTGCTTCATTTCATCGAAGAGAGCCGCCTCCTGCTTATGCCGTCCTGAGGTATCAAGAATGATCATATCGTACTTCTCTTTGCGAAACTGGTCTACACCTTCCTCTGCTATCTTCACGGGATCCGCTTCAGTGTAACTACAGAACAAAAACAAGGAAAAGAATTCGTAACCGAACAAAACGAAATCCCTATCACAACTCACTAGGGATTGCTGTCTACTATCTAGGACAACAACATGTCTCCTCGGAAGAAGCAGAAAGGAAAAAGACGCCAAAGGAAGACAGGCGGGAAAAGCATGTTGAAGCACTCTATAACAACGTCCTGCGACTTCAAAGAGAGCTGCGCTATCGACCTTCTTCTTTCAAAAGCTTCCACGTAGGATTCTCAAGCGCCCTCCACCCTGGGTCGTATACGGGCACAGAGACTTCAACGAGGAAAGAAACATCACAGGAAGAAGGAAAAGGACGGAGACAAGAGAGGAAGAGCTCGAAATGTTGAAAAGAGGGCGGCCGCCGGCAGAAGTACAAAAGGACGAAATAGCAAGCCTCCGCTGCGCACAGCATGTCGCTACACGAAACAAAAGTTGAAAAAGAGTACAGGCATACCCCCCATGGACACACCGGCATCAAGCAGGTTTTTACGGATGTCTGCCAACGTGTACCTCCAATAGCTATAGAGAAAGCACAATCGATGGACGCTGTCCTAACTAAATACCGAGATCTGCGGCAATGAGACACACAGACAACAGATATTACAACGCGAACACAAACCACCTGAGTTCACCAGGCTTGAGTTTCCATGCATGCCCGGGCCTCGTCTCTCAATCCGAACAGATATGATCGCGTAAATATTGCATAGCTATGCAGGACCCGATGATCCCCCTGATTCACGGTAGGTCTGTGCATTGCATGCGTTGCGCATGCAACTGTAGATGCTACTCCTGATTTCTCGGAAGTTGTTGACTGTGTCGTTCCAACTCAATAGTAGCAGGGACCCTAAACAGACAAGCAGACATTCCAATCTTTCTCGAAGTCGAAGACGTGCCTGCCATAGAAGGGAATACGAACTTTAGTTGCATTCTGCTTGAGCTGGTCGAAGGCGCCGGCACGGAATGTATCAGCACATACAAGGGCCACGCGCCAGCCTGGAGAGAAAGCGGGATAGACACAAAGAGAAAAAGAGCAAAACGAAAGCATGACATGACATGCTATGAAAACCAAAGAGAATTTCTGACTACCGACAGATTTGTGAACACAGATATAGAAATAGACTGACAGACGGCGGGAGATCGGCGACGGAAAGTCGAAAACAATACAGGGTAATGCTGAAGTAAATAGCCCGGAGCACAAACAACAAAACTAACAAGAAAACTGCAAGCAGTATCTGCTAAGCCCCTTCACACGGTGCCAGACCTCGCTTCGGTGAAGCTTCAGCTTCGAATCCGAGCCGCCGCATGTCTCGTAGTGATCGAGTACCATGTTGCGTGCTGAAGCGTACAAACACCCGACCATAAACGACACGTCTGTGGCCTAGTCGTCTGACACCTCCAAATCACAATAAAAGGTGTTATCGTGCATATACACAGACTCTCCTGTGTGTATGCGTAGACAGAAACACAGGAGGGAGCAGTGAGACTGGAGACGAGTAAAAACTCCGTACCTTTCCGCTGGTAATAGTGAGCAAACTTCGTGCATGTAGTTGTCTTCCCGCTTCCTTGTAGCCCTACAAACATAATAACGTTCGTCTTTCCTTTTACGGGGACGTACGGCTCCCGCTCTGGAGTGAGCATTGCCACTAACTCGGAGACGACACACTGAGAGAGACAAGCCAGGAGAGTCAGAAGCCCACGGATGCAGAACGCTTGAGCAAGCAACCGAAAGTTATATGACCTTTAAGAATGAGCTACGAGCCTTTACCTCCTCTAAACTTCCGATTTTAACACTCAAGAGTCTCTTACGTGAAAGTACACGCTCGGCAAATCAGACTCTGAAAGTCCGGAAAGAAGAAGTAACGCATGTCCAGGCTACGAGGTATAACGAACTAGACATTTCAAAAGCGATACAAAAGGCGCGGGCATACAGACTCCTTGCAGGAAAACGAATGCATTATCAGGTGCGGAACCCCTAACAAAGGACGCTAGAAATACTCGGAGACATCTGATCGGAAGGTCGATCCTCTACCCCACAACGAGGAAAACCACGACCACCGAGTGCACAAAAAACGACGCGGGAAGAAACCAGGGAACACCGACACCGACATGGCTTCCATTGACACATGCACACCTGAAGGCAAAGTGGATTAACAGAGCTTCTGCCATTCATTACTCCAACCACACCCCTGACAAGGAACTCCAAGTAAATGACGGTCTACCCTGTCCGAAGGCAGGGCATCTCTATATACACGTGTGATGCCTGACTTCTTTCCTGTCCGAGAAAACCGACGCCGTACTGCCGCTCACCTTCTGAATGATTTTGCGAGAATTGACCCCCACAGCGGCAGCTCGGGTATTGATCTCTTGGAAGGTATCACGGTCACCAGCTGCCGCACCCGCTCCTCCTGTTGTCGCCGTCCCTGTAGTTGCATCGACTTTGAGCCCAGGACGGCTTCCTCCTCCACCTGATCCTCCACTCGCCGCTGGGGCTCCTGCCCGGGCACCCCCGGCGGCCGCTCCCTTCTTGGCAGACGCCGAAGGGGCAGACGAAGACGAAGAGGACGCTTGGGCCGATTGAGAAGAGGAACGAAGCTGAGAGTTGATACTCTTCGTAACTGCACTTTTGAACTGCTGAACCACGCGGACGTGGACATCAGCTTGGAGTAGGGCGCGACAGACAGTCATAACGCATTCCTGTACAACCTGTGGGCAAGCCCCGCGAAGAGAAAAACGAAGGAAAGGACAAAACAAAAGAAGAGAAGCAGAGAAGAACTCAAAGAAAGGGAAAACGGGAGTGTCCTTACAGACGGCGGAACACCAGACTGGTTACAAACGACGAGAGTCATACCGATCATGTCCACTCTCCTGCCACTCCTCTACCCTCCCGGGAGGCTAAGCTCAGGCACAAGAACGGGTAGGCGCTGAAACTGAGAGACGTGGATAAGAGCACACAGCACTGCAAACGCAGGGTCTCCCCCGCGGTCCACTGAAATTACCCAGACAAGGCTTCTCAAAGACGCTCGGCACCCTTCGAAATTAGCTTGACCGCCAGGCACAGCACCGGCAACAAAAGAGAGCTCTACTTGCTTACCTGCTCGTCAACAACGGTCGCAGTATGTAATCGGCGCAGAGCGCCGCTGATCTGGGCACCTAGTTCCGCCAGCACCATCTTGGATGAACCGGGAATGGCCAGAGGTTCACAACCAAGATCAGAGGAAACACGGCACCTGCTGTGAGCGCGGAGAGAAGAAGGAGCGCGGAAAAGTTGCCTGGTGCAAAATACACGGGGACGCAGTAGCGGGGAGAGGCACAGGTCCTCTTGAAGAGGACAAGACACCAGAATAGAAACTCCGCAGTCTTGTGAAGTTCAGCGAAGACTCGCCAGGGTGGAGCGAGAGTCAATTATGTGGCAGCGCAACTGAGTAGGAGAGAAGCGGTCGCGCTATCGGACCAGTCATGAACCTTGAGACAGCGAGCGATCACCCTCTCGGCTCAGTCAGGAGCCTTAAGCTAGCGACAAAGCAAATGAAAAGGAAAAGCCAAGAGGCACAGGAGAGAGAGAATGACGAAGACCACCGAAAGTGAGTGCTGACTATGTACGGCGCGCCTACTCGAGACCTCAGAAGAGGCGAATGTCAGACGGGATCAAACGGAAATGGTGCGACGGACCCAGCGTACACCCCGGGCCAGAGGAACTGCGGGCCGCTGAGACAAGGCTGACCACCCAAAGAACCGGCGGCCTCACGGACCGCCAGACTCGTAAGTTGCGCCTATAGCTTCCCTCGGCAAACGAGCTATTGCACGAATGCGACAATAGCAAGTGGGCGAGCAGCGGCTGCATCCCAGCCTCGTATCCGCAGCGCTTCAAGAAGAGAATAGGCAGGGGTCCGGGGGCGTCTGACTGGCACAGAAGAGCAAAGTCGGCGCTAAAAGGTCAGGAGATATAACCAGAGACGGAGAAAACAACCTCACCCTTCCGGACATGAACTTCGGAAAGAGACGTCGGCGGGCCTAGCCACTTGCCTCCATTTACTGATCCACCCAGTTTCACGAATACTCCAGTATCCCAGTGGACTGCGTGATCGCCACGGACGTCGAGAACACTTGGAAAGCCTAACCAAGTCAATACATGGATGGGGAAGACAAGGAAAAGTCACAAAATAGCGCGATGCGAAAGTCGGTTCTCTGACTGTGCATGCAAACAGAACGTGAAGAAAGAGCGTCCCGATGAAGTGGCCAACCAAAGCACCAGAAGATCCGACCCCTAGCGCACATATGAGTCACTAGAAAGCGGCAGAAAGAGGACTACGGTAAAAGCGATAACCACGTGGCCTGAGACGAGGCGCGCAACGGAAGTTTACGCTTTCCGAACACCAGGGGAGACCTTTTTTCCTCACGCATGCACTGGTGAGAGGCTGGAGCCTCTCACCGGTACTTCACCCGTTAGAGAACAGTTTTCCGGGGTTCGCCTCCTTTTCGTATCGCTGCGAGAAGTGTGGTTGCATCTGGAAATGCAGTTGCGGTAGGGTACGAGCTACTTTGGTCGGGGAAGGAAGGTCGAGCTCTACTACCGTGCTGCGAATTAAGGGTCTCTGAAGAACTTTGGCTCCAGTGGTAGGTACCCCCTTCCATTTCGCTTTCGATCCAGGGACTTCGCTTCGGAGTCCAGCGGGTTTCGTGTCCGGCTGTGAGCGACACGTGGGGTACTGCCTTTTTTCCCGCACCCACAAAGCTCCTTCGCGGACAAGTGACAGTCACCTTCTATGGTGTCTCCTTGGTGATCCGGCGGCGCGCCCGTAACGCCTCTCCCGTTGCCTTTCTCCTGCAGGCCCGCAGCGACCCGGAATCTAAGCTGTGAGGGGTGAAAAGCCCCGCGGTCCGATGAGGTCTCCGTTTGCAGCTCTATAGCCGGAGTGGCTGGGTGCATTTCCGGCGAAACTACACAACGGCAATATGTGACGCGAGCCCTGGTTCACCGCTTTCACGCGTTCAAGTCCGTGTAAGCTGTAATCTGCGGTCATGGACTACGGCTGAACACAGGTGCTACGGACGACTACGAGAGTTCCCTGGGTCAGTGAGAACACACCTTGAGGGTTTCAGTATGGTGCTAGCGCTCAAATCACGGCTGTATGCTTCGTCGTCACCTCGGCAATCGAATTTTCAGTCCCTTCGCGAGGAGACCCGCAGACTCGCGCTGTGCATCTCGCGACGCGGGCCGGTGTATTGCCTGAAATATGGACCAGAGAGCTACTTCGTTGGAGCAGTGTTCTGCGCGTGACAAAAAGGATAGACATGCATCATCATACCTGCAAGTGGACCACATCGCTCCGCGGTCCAAGGCAACTCCCATGATTCGGGCGACAAGACGCCAGAAAATCATCTGTCTTCTTGGGAGCAGGTCGTAGATGAAATCCGTACTGATGAGATTCCACCTTCCTCGGTCTACATCCCACAGGCAGCAGCCTGTCCGTCGTGGGAATTGGACAAAATCCCTTCCCGGGGCTGGAGCAGTTGTGTAAGTTTCGTGAGGAATCTTGAAAGTCTTTTCAAACTTCATTCACTGCACATCTGAATATGCACTTTGCTCTTGTGATGACCGCCGGTCCTCCATGTTTACCACTGCTGGTAGTGGCAGATCCCCTTGCAGAACAATCAAATATGTGGTGTTTTGGGACGCGGGCCGCCCACAGTTCTGTGCACGCCCCCCGCAGCGCGGACGGGGACCGACAACCACTTACAGGAGAGACCGCGTCGAAAATGAGCGGCCCTGGGGACTCTTGAGGCGATAGCGGTCAACGCTTAGCTCGCATAGCTGCTGAAGGGGGTGGTCGTATCCTTGTACAGGCGCCAGTTTGAAGGCGAGCCGGAGCGCTGAGTCTGGCTGACTGAACAGTGCAGCTAAGGTGAGCTGAGTGTATAACCAACACAGTTTTCAAGGACGGACGGAGGTCCTGTTTCGGTTCTCGCTTTGAGGCTTGGGGTAGCGGCGTCTGCAACCAAAGGGGAGACTCGTTGCCGGGTCAGGTCACAAGTCAAGTCCGTTCAAAACCCGCTCTTTGCCCCGCGTCTCAGTCTCTAGAACTGAGTTTGCTTCCCTTACCAATGACCTCTGCCCACCTTCGCGTCCATTGCCATCACTCAGGGCAGGCTGGTGAGGAAATCGCAAAACCTACCTGCGTCGTACACAAGCCTTGCGGGACATGCGGCCGACATACCGTTTACTAGCAGATGACATAGGGGCAAGAGATCTATTCTTTAAGCCCTCACCATGTGTATCTTGGACAGAAGTCGAGAACGATATCGGTTACGGGTGA
>NW_027153679.1:0-296 GCF_002600585.1 Cystoisospora suis
CAGGAAGATAGGTAAAAGCGGCTCCTAGAGGAGCCTAACGAAAGCAAATGAAAAGGAAAAGTCCTTTCAAGTGCTCTAGACACAAAAGAAAGGAAAATTACACTAAGTTCGCAACCTAGCTAAGCCAAGCGCAGCAGCGAACGAGCCGGCCGCGCAACCCGCGCCCCAGCGTAAGAGGATCAGAGACCGGAAAATAGTTAAAAGCAGCACCTTTCCAGGATTAAGGCTTCTAGGGAAGCCTAACTTGTATAATCAGAGTCGTAGACCTCGTTAATAGAGGGAAAGATACCCAGAAT
>NW_027153680.1:0-336 GCF_002600585.1 Cystoisospora suis
AGAGATCAGAGACCGGAAAATAGTTAAAAGCAACACCTTTCCAGGATTAAGGCTTCTAGGGAAGCCTAACTGGTATAATCAGAGTCGTAGACCTCGTTAATAGAGGGAAAGATCCCCAGATTTAGCCCTGGAGGGGTAATGGGAAGGAAACAGCAAGCCGCACCTCCCCGGGAGGCGGGACGACCGGCCGGTTAAGAGAGACACACGACCGGAAAAAGGGGAAATAGTTAGAGTCCGGCCTCATTTAAAGAGGCATAAGAATAGCAAAACACGTTTAGAGGGCAAACACGCAGAAAGAATAAGGAAAGAAGACAGTTTAGCGGAAAGAATGGGTCC
>NW_027153680.1:676-1055 GCF_002600585.1 Cystoisospora suis
GGTGCCTAATGCGGTTTAATCGCCCATTGGTTCAAGGGTTGGGCGAAAGAGCCCACGGAACGCCCGGGATCGATGCTCAGAGCGACCTGCACGGCCGACCGGGGAACCTAGCGGTCCCCTCGGAGCTAGAGCGGCCCGAATAATAGCCGCCAGCCTAGCCGGAAGCCAACCCGAAGGCGTAGATTCGAGAAGAAGTTGAACCGGCTTGAGTTGTCCGATTTGCGGACCAACCGTAGGCACGAGAAACCCTAAGGGAGCCACGGAGGGCTGCTAGAGCAGCCTAACGACCAGGAAGTGCCAAGAGGAAGTTAGTCCCAGATCACCTCGGACCCGACACATGTGCAGAGATCGGCAAGAGGACGGAGTAGCGAGAAGGAAG
>NW_027153681.1:0-346 GCF_002600585.1 Cystoisospora suis
CCTTGGGCAGCCTCGCCTCGACGCGCGATCTCGATGTTCCGGGCGGTCCCAACGTCCGACACGCCTCTCCCCGTCTCTGCAGGCCTTCTCAGGGTTGTTCTCACTAGCCGTGCTCAATGCTTCGACTGAAACTCCCTCCTTCTCGCAGCTCCGTCCTCTTGCCAATCTAGGCACATGTGTCGCGTCCGGGGTAATCTGGGTCTAACTTCCCCTTGGCGTCCCTCAGTAGTTAGGCTGCCCTAGCAGCCCTCCGTGACTCCCTTGGGGTCTTTCGTGCCTATGGCTGACCTGCAATTCGGACAACTCGGGCCGGTCAAACTTCCTCTCGGATCCACGCCTTCAAACT
>NW_027153682.1:0-274 GCF_002600585.1 Cystoisospora suis
TCAATCTGAAGGTGGTCTACAAGCCAGGCAAGAACAACGTAGTAGCCGACGCCATTAGTCGAAGACAAGACCTCGTTTGCGTATTGCACGGCAACCCGAGTCAGAAGACCACAACCGGACCAGGAGACCAAGATTGGACAGGCGCGTACGAGAAATGCAAGGACTTCAAGGAGATCTTCCGAATTCTCCGTACCCAGAAGCTACCCAGCAGCGACAGCGACCCATTACCGTTGTTATTTGAGGGAAGGGAATATGAAATTCGAGGAAAGTTCGT
>NW_027153683.1:0-37406 GCF_002600585.1 Cystoisospora suis
GCTTGCCCTCAGGGCGTCACACTACCAAGGCGTTGACTAGAAGAAAGCGAACGCCGGCAGAGAGTCGGAGCCCCACGCAGGCTCCCGAAGATCACTGGCTCCCACGAGGGAGTGCAGCTCAGATGTTCTATGAGAGTCGAGCAATTGCTACTGCTGTCTCCATAAAAACAGTAATCTCCGTAAGCAGCGGAATAACTAATTCTCCGCTGGTCGGTTCCCTGCGCACGGCGTGCGTCCCTGAACCACTACACACTCAAAAGCTCTTCGGGTGTACGCAGCACTCTTACCTGTCTGTAACAGCGTTAATGTAGCAGCTCACCCGCTGACTATCAGCCGAGCGAGCACTGTAGGCTTTTGCGGGCATATCAGTAACCTAAACAACCTAACGACGGCGCTGTACCCGCTTGGAGTGATGTGAGATTCTGCTCGCGCGAGTGTTTAGCAGTCGTCAGGAGCCCCTGCATTGCTGCGGGGGAAAGAAGAAACCTCGGGAGACGCCAGAGACCATCCGGTAACTACCCCACAACTGGGTGCCGGAACCGGAAGGGGTCGTCGCGTCCAGGGGAGCTGCCCTGTTTAGTGCAGTTTAGGTTGTGCTGGGAGAACGACGGCATTGATGCCATTTCCTGTTAGGGATCTCATCGTCGCTGGGAGCCCTGGCTCTTTAATGGGGTGGGTTGAGCCACAGGGAGTCGCGATCCGTCATGCACACACGCAGTTCGGGGGCGTAAAACTTCGCGGGAAAGCCACACCACCGTGACGGCATAGAGGTAGAATACGCAGCTCCAAACGGCGTACCGGATTTCTTTTGGGGCTGCGCTGACGGAGTTCACCCTACCTTATGGATACTCTGCCGCCCTATCTGACCCAACCATATTTCGCGGGCGAGACCTTAGTTGATTTCCCAGAACTGGCCGGTTCCTTGCCGCAGGAGGCGGTGTCCTTCACCCCACCACCAAACTGGGGTGGTTGGTTTTTTCGTACTCCTGCCCCGCAGGGGAGTGCTTATGTGAATTGTCGTTTCCTTCTGAATGGGGTCCCAGTGCTAAGTTGTTTCGTAGCCTACCTGTACTTGCAAGGAATCACAACAAAAAGAGACAGGCACCTCCGCAGTACACTGGCCCGCTCTCGTCCATGTCCAGTTGCGTGGGTGTTTCTTGTATCGCCGGTTTTTTTCAGCTCCCGGGGATGAATCGGACAGCCTTAACAGAACCATGGACTGTCTGTTGTGTTTTGTCTTAACTGCTTTTTCCTGCTCTGAACGCTTCACCAAGTACCATCGCTGAATACATTCCTAAAGCGTTAGGGTACTAAGTCGAAGGTCGAACTCTCTTCACGGCATTTGTCATTTCTGTATGCGAGACACGGCGCCTGTGTTTTCTGTAATTTCTTGATGGCGATTCCTCGTGATACAGCCTCCTTCAAAAGATCTCGTAGACAAGTATTTGATTCCGGTTGCTGGCACTCTGTTGCCACACCACCGACCACGAGGCAGCTTTCCCCTCTGGATCATCCCGTCGTCTGCTGCTGACCGGAGAGGCCATTTTTATTCTCTGCACAGCACGTTGTTTCCGTAGACCGGGGTTTCACGGCGTCCTCATTCGCTGTAATTTTCTTGTTTCGCCTCCGTTCAGTCGTTCCCGTCCGGCGTGTCCCCCTGATAGTCCCTGTTGCTGCTTTCCGCCATGCGTACCAAGAAGCGCAACTTGTTCTCTCCACGTCTTTCCCTGATTTCGTCTGGAGACAGCTCCGGGCACCTGGCAGCACCATTTCTTTTCTCTCCCCTCGTCGAAAGCAGACCGCCCTAGCAGGACGCACTGCGCCGGTTGCTGCTGCGTCTTTTACCGTTTACAGCGCCCTCTTGAGGGAGGGTTTTAGTTGTTGCTCTAGTGCCCGGATGCATTCAGTGGTTCAAGGGCTACCTTTTTATCTGCCTTCTCCTCTACACACAACTACTGCAGGTGGGCGCAGTTACCTTCTCAAACCTTCGAACAACTCGCTCACCTTTAGGTTAGAACTCTTCCTATTTGGCTCCTCAACGAAAGCGTTTGGTGGGCATTGTAGTGTCCGTGGCTTTCTACTACCTCCACATCGGCTTGCGCGCGTCACTTGTTTCTCTGCTGTTTGACTTCTCTTAAAAAGCACCACTAGCCTCATTGTCCATGCGACGTAAAACACAGTCACCATTCTTCGAGCCGAGCCTCCGGGCACGGGGAGGAACTAGCACTTCGTTTGTCCGGAGATACTGATCCTACAAAGTGTCAGGCGAGTCTTGCGAAAGCATGCCGTTCCAGCATTTGGAGATAATACGCTCAGGAGGGGGGTTTGTCTTGTCGGCCTCCACCACCATTCCAAGAGACATCGGGTCGTTCAGATTTCAGTGGGGCGGAGGAGGTAACTTCGAAGGCTTCCGGACTGCAGGCGTTATGTGGAAGGGGAGAGGAAGCTGACGAGTGGCAACTTTCTTCTCGTTTGGTTCTTTTCATACTCAGTGTAACGTCTCTGAGTTATCTCTTCTGTGTCAAATACCTCGTTGGAGTGGTAGTGAAGTCAGGTTGTCCTTTATCAGTAACGTAGTTGCGCAGGGGCTTCTTCGTTGATCTACCTTTTCGATCCGAGAAGGTACGCTCAAGGGCGGTCCAAAATCGAACTGCCCTGTCGTTCTGCAAGTATGCCGTGGACAGTGGCCTTTCTTTCAGTTCGCACTCATCAGGATTCAGTTGTGTTTCTTGTCTCCATTCTCTGCCATTTGTAACCTGTTGTTTCATGTTGTTTCGCTTGGTATTGGCTCTATACAGGAACAGAAGCACTGAGACCGTTACAGTTCGGTAGCTGCTTTCCTTTGTCATAGGGGTCACGCTGAAGTTGGGGGGTTGGATGCCCCCGCAGCCGCTGCATGCTGCTGCTGAATGCAGCCGCTGCAGCCTGCTGCCACAGCAGTGACGTAAACCTCGCTCCCTTATCAGGGCTGGCGGGCCGTCAACCGTTCAGAGCGTGGTCCCTTGGCGCCCTTCGGACTTCGTTTCTGGGGATGGGTCCCCCTCCCTCTGCATACTACACATTGGCTGTTTTGCGGCTCTGCCTTCCTGTCGATCAGTTAGTTGTAAGTGCGAAGTCAAAAAGGTCACTTGCAGGTCGATAGAGCAGGAAACAAAGATCAAGCGGTCGCTTACAAACCAAAGGCCCCTCGGGGGGTTCCCCACATACGACGCAAGCGGTGCCTCGACATCTTGTGGCCATTACTTTCATGTGGAACGCTTGTCCAAGAAAGATCTGACTGTATGTTGAGGTCCTCACCTCGGCGAAAAGACACTCTGAGCGAAGACGGGGAAGTATATGAGGGATTGCGGTGCCCGCGAGAAACAGACACGTGGCAAGGACGCTTCCCCTTCTCGCTGCAGGCGAGGAAAGGCTGGGCGCTCATGGATAGGAAGGTAAAAACAAGTGAACGGAAGGACCTTCGGGTGACGGATCAGGACGACAATGCAGCTGAAAGAGAAGAGAGGAGAAATTCCAACTGAAGGGTGGCATGTGAAGCAAGAGAAGCAGGGCTCGGGGAGAGCGCGAAGATCGAACAGAAACAATATGAAGTGAGGTGTAGGACAGGGAGAAGACAATTTGACATCTATCTGTTATGTACCCGAGACAAACGGCAGGAGACGAGATCATGTGTAGAGGATAGACATATTTTGAAGACAGGTGTTCCGATTGGTTTGCGACACCTACGCATTGACGGGGGGCGTGTCCAAGAAAGGGTGTCTGAAAATTCACTTCTGCAATGTTTTAGCACGTTCTGGAAACCCCCTTCGTATTTTGAAGGGAAGTGCCCCCCGTGGTCTGCTTCATTTCACGGTGCGCGCATGTCAAGCAAGCGCCGAAAAGTAAGAGCTTCAACAGCAGAAGCATCTCCTGCGTATGCTCCGGAAGAAGTACGCTGCTGCTTGTTTGGACTGGCTGGATTCCCGCTGGCCTCGCGAAAGCGTTGTCTGGAAAAAGAAACAAACAGAGATGTCTCCTCAGGAAAAGATGGAGTGGCGGAATGACAGTGACGATCCCTGTCGGGGTCGCATGGACGTCTCGTCCTTCGTCCCGCTGTTCGTACAAGCCCCCAGGGGAGAGCAGGCACCGCCTCAGAATAAGACTGCGAGGTACGGGACTGCCGCAGCAGGTGGGCCAGAGGATTTTTCACACGGAGCAGGAGCAGCTGAGGAGGACAGGGATGTACGCCATGTAGCCTCCCAGTATCGTGTAATGAATGAGACTTCAAGGAGCCTACATGTAGCTGTTCCCGAAGGATGTTCGGCCAGAATCGGCCTAGGAACTTCTACTGAGAAGGGGGATAGTGGAAGACAACCAGAGTCTTCAAAGGGGTCGAGTCTCGTCCAACAAGACGAGCCACTCGATCCGAAGAAGGTCGGTCGGGTGAGCCCGATCAAAATGACTGAGGTAGCTCAAGAAACAAACCCAGAAACATTGTGGAGCTCAGCGGGACGCCGAACCAGCCCAGAGGAGACAGGAACTAGGGTGATGTGTAGGGAGGTATCATCAGGTGAACTGACACCGGATACGCCCGATACTCCCTGTCGGTCTCTTTCCTCGGCGTCCCTGTTGCCGGGGGAGGGGAAACTCCTCATTGGCACCGCGGAGAAAAGGAATTTTAGAGGCCTGAATTGCTTTTCATTGTTGAACAAGATGAGGTTGCCTACGGGGCCAAGGAATAGTGGCTGCCATTCCTTGCCCTTCTTGGAGATTGCGAAACAGAAAACAGACTCTGCAATTACCGAACAGCATCCAATAGTAGAGCCCGAGGGTATCCGTCGCATATCTGCTGTATCCAGTCATCCTTGTCCCGACCTTCCGTCATCTTTCTCTGAACCGATCCCTTGTGGTCTCAACAAGCATCTACTTTTATTCATCTACACAGTGTATGCGTTTCTTACTGGGTGCACATACTTTGGTTGGCCAGCACTCTCGCACATGTTGTTTAAGGCAGGGGCCTACAGCTGGCGATGCTCGCCCACCTCAACGCCTCCTTCCGCTTCTTCTTCATCTTCTCTTGACCCTGCCGAAAAAGTCTCCTCTGCTAGCGAGTCACGGTCGTCTCCCAAGCCGTATCTATGCGACGAGCAGGATGCCGCGGTTGCTCCTCTTTTCACAGTTGCACATGTCTCCGAGTGTCTTATGTGCATTGTAGCAGGGGTGCTTATCGACACCATCAGTCCAAAGCTTGTGGCAGTCATCGGTCAAGCACTCAATGCGTTAGGCTGGATCCTTCTTGCTTGCAGCTCAGAATCTTTCCCAGTCTACGTGCCAGCAATGGTATGTATAGGTTGTGGAGCAGATACCGGATATCTTCCTCTGCTTCGAATTGCATCCCTCTTTCCGGGCCACAGCGCAACTGTCATCACTATTTTAGGTGCAGCAAACACGGCGAGCTTTGCTATTCCTGTGCTTCTAGAGGCCATGTGGAGAGCAGCTGGGCCATCGTGGTCCTTCAGCCATGTATGCCTGGTGTATCTATGCGCTGGGCCGATTTTCTGCGGTACACTTGGACTCTGTTTTGTTCCTTGGAAACCGTTCGGTTTTGAGAGGAACAATGTTTCCGCGGTTGCATGTCGCAGCAGTCCTCCGGATCCAACACCAAGGCGTAGAATACTTTCATCTTCACTTACGATCTTTTTGTCGTTCTTGTGTCGGCACAATCCGCTGTTGAAGGGCGGCACAAAGAGAGGTGGTTCTTGGGCTGGGTCCTCAGGTACTACCAGAGGAGGAAGGGATGTAGAGAGCGGGAAGGAAGACCAAACTGAAGAGATGGCGGGGTCTTCGTTCAAAGGCGGCCACATCGAGTGTGGTACTGTATGCGGAGGGATTATGGAACACGGCTGGACTGGCTCCGACATGTGTGAAGATGCTTCGCAGAAGGACGCCGAATTCACACACGTACGAAGGCAAGGCACCGACTATTCCCGTAGAAAGAAGAGCATGGAGTGTGGTTTTCACTCGAGGGAAACGGCCCCGGGGAGGGGAGATACAGCGAACAGCGATACGGATACTTGCACGATTGTGGAGGAAGGAAAAGACATGGAACATCTGGGTAGAAAAGCAGAAGAACGGCATGTCCCGGAAACGCCCCCTCTTCCTCCCACTTTTGTTTCACAGTTGTGCTCGCCACACTTTTTTTGCGTTGCCGTGTACTCGAGCTTGTCGTCCGTCGCGATGTCTTTCCTTCAGAGTGCGTCGTCGAGGGTGTACTCGGAGTCGGCCTTGGACGCGATGGACCTGGCTCTTTCACTGAGTTTTCTGCCATGCGTTTTCCTCGGGAAGATGATTGATCTCTTCGGACCGTTTCCAGTTCTTCTCTTCATGAATACAATGGGCATTATGTCCGTTGTGTGTGCGGTCGGCAGCGCACAGCTAGCTGTACATGTCGTGTCCGTGGTTGCTTTTTGTATATACGTCAGTATAGATTGTGAGCAAGTTTTTTGTTATGTTGAGTGCACATTCAGGCCGGAACATTTCGGCAAATTGAGTGGTCTTTTTCACGCAAACGACGGCATCATCGCCCTCATTGCAATACCTCTCTATGACCAGGTCACGGTGAAGCTGCTTGGGGGAAATCCGCTTCCCGTGTTTTGGACACTTGCCGGTGCACTGTTTGCTGTGTATGGAGTACTAGGAGCGTTGTGGTTCATTCGAATAAGAAATCCAGATCCTTTCGGAGTCCTTGCTGAGAAGGAAAAACAACGGGAATGCAGGACGAAGGCGGCGGCGAGTCTAGTTCACGTTTTCACGAACCGAACTGAAGATGAACTACCAGAAGAATTCAAGGATCAGGAAGGACAACTTGGTGACCCGTCCCTGTGCTTTTCGGAGACATCGAACGAGCAGCGCGTCCCGTTATCGCAAGCGACAAACGCGGGAGGAGAACGACACGGTGGAAGTGAATGTAGAGGAGATTGAATGTTGTCGGGAGCGGCGCAAAGAGTTCAGGGGGTTCTGAGATGGAGTGCCACATGAATCCGACACTGCGTACTTTCCGCACGGTCTTGCAGAGCGTGACCGCTGCAAGCAACCAGATCTGCAAGCAGCAGAAGGAGTGGGGTTGTTGGAAGGGACATAGTGGAGAAGGCACCAGAATTGAAGGTCTACGGAAGGCAGCACCTCCAAAAAAGCTGTGGGTCTGCGACTGTTGCTCAGTTCCCGTTTTCACTCCGGAACCGCAGGTTTTGATGTGATGGACATAAGAACCGGTTTCAAGAAGATGGACGCGTATGGAACATAGTGCTTTCATGGTGCAAAGAGCCATCAGCCTTCATCGATACTCGAGGAAGACAGGTGCGGACTTCCGCCGTGCTCTCTTTGTGAGACTTGCGTGGGCAACGCTGTGGGCGCATTGTCTTTTATTGTATCTGCGAACGCCCTTTGTCCTGTGTATCTGATTAGCTGCGTACTGACGGGGGGTAAGTTGTGTGCAAGCCTGTCAGGCGGCAGCCATACCTGTGACAACAGGAGGCCGGCGTACGCAGTCCAAGGTCCGATTGGTACATACGAAAAGAAAAAAACCTCGGGTACTGGACTTGAGCTTTCCTTTGTCTCTACACCGCGGTGATTGCCTGTGAAAGAGAACAGCAAAGCCATGACTCAGAGAGATAGTACACGGCGGGGCTGGACGTCCCTGGCTTCCCCGAACTGAAGTTGTAAGGAACTTACATGTACTCTTGTACATCCCGAGAAGGGAGTATTACAGGGTTTCTTACTGCTGGCAGCGGCGTTGGGCGTTTCGTAGAGGTGTGTCGCTCCAGGTTAGCGATCTGAAGGTGTCGCGTCCTTTTTTATGCGCCGGAGCACCTGCAAGATTCGGGGGTTCTAGTCATCATCTTGGCACTTGCCTGTTTTTTCCCCACGGTGCTGGATCAAGCACAAGGTGTGTCCAGGCGAAATGCGAGGGCGCGGTGAATGAGCACATACGTCTTTCGAGGTTTCTCTACGTTGATCCCCAATGGAAAGATGAGTGTACGTACGTATTTTAAAGTCGTCGGACCCCCTTCCGGTACTTTTCTCGAAGCGACCATACCGGCGCGACTCGCGCATGCGCTCGCTCCGACAGCAGCACGCACTACGGTAGCCGGTCTTCACGCTTCGGTTACCGACGCTTCCTCTCTGAAATCTCCCGTTCAGCGTGGTCCTTACTGCCAGTGCTTGGAGAGTCTCCAGCGACAGAGTAGCAGCACCAGAACTTATCTCTGTTGTCCCGGGTGAACATTGCTCTCTCACAGTGTGAAAGTCTCAGGAGGTTGCCATAGTGCAGGTGCAAAGGAGGTGGAGGTGCAAGGTTCTTTGCTGTATGGAGGTGCGTCATAGTTGATAGATTGGAATGGTATGGAACGGGCCTCCTATCGCGCAAGCAGAACCTTTCAAGTGACACGTAACACGGTAACATGTCAGTTCGCGTTGTGTTTCTGCTCTCCGAGTCCTGGCTCCGTTAAGCAAGGTATCCGAATCTCCTGCAAATCACGAAAGGGCAAGGCTGACAGGGGCAGGAGGAACGGGACTCAGCATCTCCGTTTCCTACCGGCACCCTGCACCGCGGGCAAGATCTGCTGCAACAAGTCCCAATACAGTTTTGAATCATCGATTCGGGGAGCAGTACAAGGTGGCCGGATTTGTTATGCTGCTAGGGCATCGAAGGTGCAGGTCTCTTGATGGAAACGTTCGCAGCCAGTTGAGAGCGTCTATTCGTTGATATCTGGAACAATGGCTCGGACTCCGCAGTGGAGACCATGAATTGGCTTTCTAGGGTTCCCCGTTGCGGAAACAGCTGGACTAGACAGTCTTCGTAGTTTAGCATTTAGGCGGGCAGAGGTGAGTTGTAAGACGAAGCAGGACCTATCGTAGCCACGGGCCGTGAGAGCCCCAGTCGCTACATTTCTTCATGCGCGGGCACTCCCGGCGCAAACGGTACGCGTTCAAGTTTTACTCAAGATTACAACCCGGCTCACGTGCTCTTACGGTGAGCTATCGTTCCTCACTGAATATTGTTCAACATCTACGAGTAGTGAGCTTCCGTGAAGGTCGCTGATATACGAGCACATCAGCTCCCGAGTTTGTCTGACCTGCTGGCTTCGGCCTACCTTCCGCACCATAATTTGATGCCTTCGTCTGGCTGCGCTGGGTTCCTTCTCCTCTCCTGGCGATACTCAGTCTCAATCGAGATATCCGGCACACTGGGCTTGCCCAGCAGGTCTAGTGTGTTCCTGTGGGCGAAGCGTTGACTACACCAGAAGGCGTGCCAAGCATACCGCGTAGGACACAAGTTTTAGCTCTCGGCAATACAACTGCCAGGCCTGCAGAAGTAGTCGAAAGACACCCTGTCAAGCTCTCAAGGCACGCCGTGCTGCGGGGGAACCACGCGACAGACGGGCTGGCCTCTTTCTGTGACCCCCGACTGCAGCTGCTTTACTGCTAGTCCTGTGCTTCGCTGTCCGTGGTGCCGGTCCCTCTGGTTACACGTACAGCCTCCAGCGTTTGCGGCCACCTGTTGCTCCACGAAAATCCGGTTTTCGTGATGAACGGTTCGGCCAAGCCGAGGACGGTCCAGAACGAAAAAAGGCTTCATGCTTTAGTTGACCGGCCTCGTACGCGTTGATGCGGTCGCTTGTTTTCGCGCCGAGGAGGAAAAGGTTTCCGAGCGCGCAAAGCAACATTCCTAGGAGCTACACCTGTCGTTGATATTAAACAGTCTCTTACCCGTACGCAGGCCAAAGTAGGCCCCCGGCAAGCGGTCTCAAGGGTGGCACCGTTGCTACCGGAGACTCTACTCTGTTTCGGTTCTATAGGGACGCAGTGCGTCCCGGAGTGTTAGCTGCGTACCGCTCGTGAACCTGGCCGCAAAACTCCCAACCAGGTCAACGTCAGCTGCGGCTTACAGTTGCCTACGTCTGCATCAGTTCGACTGAGCTGCACTCCTCTTCTGTGCCGCTCCAGGAGAGGTCACCCGTCAGCGAACAAAGGCTGAGGAACCCCGATCCCGCAAAGCATGAGAAGAGGCTCCCAGCTGCTGCCCTTTTTTCAACAGGAATTTTGATACCGTAGTTGAGGTGAAGGCCTCCGTGTCATGATGGGATGCCCACACAAGGAACCCGGGCCAGCAATAGTCGGGCTCCTGATCGCTCTGCTGTAGAGCTGAAGCCGTCAACAACATTGGGAAAAGGCAGCCACCACTCGCGAGCCGGCGCATGTAGGGCGGAGGTGGATCAAGAGGACAGCTCCGCCTCTGTCCCTCCACACGCGCGACCAGGTACTGTGTGAGATTCCCGGTGCAGTTTTTCGTTTGTCGCTCGGACGCGAGCGTTTCCTCTCGGTCTCCCAAACTCTCCAGATTGCTCAATTCTTCCCCGCTGTTTTGTATGGGCTATTTCTCTGTCTCACCCAGCAACGCAGTGTTCGTTAAGTTTCCTGTCCGGCTCTGGCCTCGGATTTGAATTTCATGCTTTGTGTGTGCAGGAGAGAATTCCCTTCGATTTTCTTCGGTGAGGTGTCTGTGAATGTTTCTTGCTGTTCGTAACTCTTGTTCACGTAACCGCGGACTCGTCTTCGCTGCCGTTACGGTCCGAATGAAACTCGTCTCTTTCACGTTGCGTGCGGATGACTTTTGTTACCTGAGTCGCATGTTATTTCCATTGTCCCTCAGTAAGCAAGTCTGTGGTATTTGACTGCTGGTTACTCCTGCCACCACCGCAGGCATCGCGTTTGTGGCCTGCTTACTCTTCTTGATGGCGTTGACGGATACCGCATTTGGACACCTTTTGTGCCCTTTCTTTCTGCCGCAATGAACGCCACTGATCTCCGTTCTTTCTCGTACCGTTGTCACCCCGAGGGGATGGCGCACTACCACCGGCACGTCCGCTGCCAACCACCCTAGCATAGGCTCTGGGCTCCGCTTACAGTTCCTGCTTTGTCCATTTTTCTGAACTTGTACAGTTGATAGGGGCAGTCTCCGGTCTGTTCTATTTGATCTCGGGAGGCGCCGGTGCCTGGCTGGGGGGGGGGGGGAGTTGTGCCGGCCACATCCGGCCTTTTCTTGTCCCGGATTGTGAGTTAGATCAGTTGTTTCGCGCATTTGATTCTCGCAGTCAGGTGACAGTGCTTGCCCGACGCCCAATTGTCACCGCTCTTCTTGACGAATCTGACTCTTTGCTGTACCTCGGGGGTGACCTTCGATTATCTTCGGTATTCACGCGGTGTACACAACCGCAGAGCGTGCTCCATCTGCGACGGCTTTGTTGCCCAAAGTGACCTCAGCATTTCCGGGCCCGGTCACTTGGTAGTCACGCCCAGATCTAGCAGTCACCTGAATTTTTCACTGGCACGCTTTCTGTAGGCGTTCGTCATTCGGTCTCACTTGGGTAGTTCCACTTCTTGCACCACGATATTGCACGGTCTGGGTTTCCTGCTGGTTCTCTCGGAGCGGTTTTCACGGGGGGGAAGGAACGCAGAGGGGCGTTATACCTTCAGGCATACGGCCACGGTCAAGCGGACCGCTCCACGCTTTCTCGCGGAAAGTAGTCGTCCCCTTTGGTGCAAGGGATCTGCCAGGGCGGAACGTGCCCGGGCAGTGCGCGTCGGTTTCTCCGCCTTGTTACTACCTTTTCTGCCTGCAGCCGGGGCTTGCTGCTCAGCGGCGGTCGCAGCCCGAGGCTGCCCGCTGCGGCCTGCGTGCACCCCCCTGCAGTTCTTGCGGTCTCAGGCCGCTGGTCTGTGAGCCCGCTCGTACGCGTACTGTCAATCCGGCTGAGTGTATCTGAGGCGAACTTTTCAAACGCGGTGGGAGGGATCTGGGTGTTCGACTGATAGAAAGGAGTTAAAGAAACTAGACGTGGCCGGGTCATTCTTTCGGAAGCTCACTACGGGCGGCTTTGCGGTCGCGACTGATTGCCGACTCGTTTTGCGTTACGGGGAAAAACAGAGGCTTGAGCAGTACGCTTGCTCGGGTGCGTGCGCGTACGGAGAAATGTAACTGGGAGCAGTTGGAGCACGATGCATGCTCTTTGTACTGCTCCTTCGTGAAACATTCTATGCTTTTCAGAACCGTAGACCTGTTTTACTGAGGGGACTTGGGTTGCTTCTCTTTAGCGGGATTTACGTTCCTGTTGCCGTGCTTGGGTGGCTGCGTGTAGAGGCGAACCAGCTGTGACAAAGAGTAGGGAAGGAAGGCTCCGTGACTGACCTCAGGCAAATCAGCATGGAAGGGGATCCCATTTCCCGGCAGTTCCCCGTTGTGCAGACGAGTGATGGCGGTCTTCCGTATTCCGACGCTTGGCTGAACCCAGGCCAAGAGTCGTCCAATTCGGTGGGAGTTGAAGCAGGCCGCACTGTTTCAGGCAGTAGTAGTGTCCTCGATCGTGTGGGCTCACGCCCTGTGTTGACGGAGACTACCCAGCATTCTCGGGAGGGGGATCAACGCATGCCTGCAGCGGCGTTCCTCAGGCATTCATTGCCAGACAACTTGCGTATGAAAGGCGGCACATCAGATCATGGTGGGTGCAAGCAGGAACCACACAGCGTCTGTCCGGCGTGTACCAGTAGTGCGGGCCAGGACCACGCCGGAGTGACACTGGAATGTACATCTTGCGGTGTCGGCGCTGCGGACTCATCGGGACACGATGACTGTGTGCGGCGCCTCCGAGCAGGTGGCTGTGCCTCGGTTTCTGTGCTATCTTACGGACGCTCGACAAGCGCAGAGGTAGACATGAATGCCGTTCACTGCTTTTCTGGAGTCCACAGTTCAGGTGTATCAGGACTGATTCTCTCTCCGCGCTGCTGTAGACCTGTGCCGGCTTTAAGTGAGACGGAAGTCGCACTGGAGACAGGAGGGGGTCTGAATGGGGGAGACGCTGATGCGGCGGGTGTCCCACCTTACATGCGCATCGATAGTCTTCCGTCCGTGTTGGTGGGCACCGAGTGCGCTTGTGGTGGAGGTTCCGGTGGTTTGGGGCTTTGCGGTGGCCGAGCGCAAGTCCCGTCTACGCCATTTTCTCTGCCTAAATATGTGCTTGTATGTATCTATATGCTTTACGCTTTTCTAACAGGGTGTGTGTACTTTGGATGGCCTTCGCTGTCCTTCATGATGTTTCGGTCTGGTGCATATAGCTGGCTGTGCGAGCAGGAAGAAACCACTGGCGTCAGTGGGGGCAGCGGCGGGAGCACTGAGGGCTCCGGGACTACCAGTCGTGAAGACAGTAGCCCCGCAGGTACAAGTGCTCTTGGGAGTGATGGTGATGCCAAACACTACTTGTGCGATGAGCAGGACGCAGCTGTTTCACCGCTGTTCACCATTTGCTACGTGACGCAGTCGCTGATGAGTGTCGTGGCAGGTACGCTTTTAGACCATGTCAGCCCAAAGAAAGCCGCGATGTTAGGCCAAACCTTCAACGGCATTGGATGGACTCTTCTTGCCCATAGTTCTCGACAGTTTCCAGCATACATACCTGCTATGGTTTTCATTGGACTAGGTGCTGACACAGCCTACCTTCCAACTCTTCTTATTGCGACTCTGTTCCCTGGCAAACGTGCTACTGTTATCACGCTCTTGGGGGCGGCGAACACATCCAGCTTCGCAGTTCCACTCATCCTGGAGACAATCTGGACCCGGCTAGCCCCGCAGTGGGCGTTTTCGGATGTATGTTTTCTGTATCTCTGCGTCGGGCCAATATTTTGCTTCATTCTCGCGGCGCTCTTCATTCCGTACACCGCCTACGGCAAGACTTCATCGCCAAGCGCCTGCCCGCAACGTGGAGGGCTTCTTAGTCCGGGTGGTGGTGTGTTGAAAAGAATTAAAAACGGCTTGAACAGACGTCGGAATAGAGTTGGGGTGGATATGTGCAGCGATCCTACTAAAGAGAGAAAAGCATCACAAGGATTTGAGGCTGAGGTTCTGACTACCAAGCCGAGGGGCACGTGTCGCGGGGGGATTCGAGCTTCTTTGCGCAGTCTCATAAATGTCTGTTCCTTGCTGACGTCCGGACTGTCAAAGGGAAGGAAAGGGAAAGGTACCGCATGCTTGTCCGGGACAGACGGAGGCATCACGCCAAGTGATGGAGGTGGGGGTTGCCGTGGATGTGACCAATGCCTTCCGTTGAAGACAATTGACCTGGAGGGCGACGGAACAAGGGCAGGAGGTGGTGTCTCGGTAGACCAGAGAAGACATTCCGCTGGAGGTTCACAAGCAATCCAGCTCTCCAGAGGATCTGCAGAAGAGATCATCGCGGCGTCCAACGGAGACATCGTGCTTGACTGTCCCACATCTTCGGGTAATACATTACACGAAGGCAGTACGACCCCTGAATGTATACTCGACAACACCATGTGCCAACAGTTGAGTGCAAGGAGGGGATGGCTGTCACTTCCTTGGTTGTCCCGCTCTGAGGCAGCTGAGCAGAAGAAAGTTCGTCTGTCGTGGACAACGCAGGGGGGCCGGAACATACTGAAGACGTCAGAGGGGGAACTCATGAACACAGGACAGTGTATGAAAAAGACAAACGCGGCTGAAGAGAGAGAACACGCAACTAGGTGTGGGGCCTGTGGTGGTGTCGGCACGCGACAATCTGCATCTTTATGTCCCTGCGAACCAGGTGATGCCGCGACTGGTCTTCATCTAGATGACAAGGAGTATGTTGAGCAGAGTGCAATAGATCAAAATGCTTCACAACATCTGAAAGACACCGGAGGTGAGGAGATCATTGTTGTCAAGGAGGACCAGAAGAAAAAGTGTAGCGTACTATCCTCCGAGTGTTGTTGCCATAATTTCGCGAGTGAGGGCGGAGGGGCCGACGCAACAGCCGGTGGTGGCATATGTAGATGCGAAGGTGGTCCCCAAGACGGATCTCGAGGACGGGAAGGGGGGCATGTAAGAGTGGATGACGGGGAGGCGACTGAGATATTGGAGCTTGAGAGGTGTTACCCCGGGAGAGAGTTCGCTGAGAAGAAGCGTCGGCTCATAGGAACGAAAGCAGATAAGCGAAGGAGACGTAACGGTGGTGACATACATGGACTAGAACCGGGCACACGGCGGTCCTCTTTAGCCCGTGAAGCCGAACCGTCGTTCTGGTCTCAGACGTGTTCTTCCCATTTCGTCTGTATTACGCTGTACTGGAGCTGCCAGGCGATAGCCACATCTTTCTTGCAAAGCGCCGCAAATAGACTCTTTTCGACCACCGTGGTGGATTTCATGGACGTGGCGCTCTCCTTCAGCTTTGTCCCATGCGTCTTACTTGGGAAAACCATCGATGTGTTTGGTCCCTTCCCCGTACTTGTTCTCGTGAATACCGCGGGAGTGCTGGCGTATGTCTTCGCTATTGTTGGGGACCCGATGAACAGAGCTTTGAATGCTCTTCGGTATGTTGCGGTAATGTGCTTCTGTGTTTATATTGCAGTTGACTCTGAGCAGGTTTTCTGCTATGTACAGAACACTTTCAGTCCGAAGCATTTTGGGAAACTGAGTGGCTTAGCTCTTACGTTGGGTGGCGTCATCTCTTTTGTATCCATCCCGCTCTATGATTCCGTCACTATTCGAACACTGAAGGGGAATGCCTTTCCTGTCGCGTTAGGGATTTCCTTTGTTCTGGCTGTAGTCTACGTTATGTTAGGTGTCATGTGGTTTGTTAGATCACGGAATCCCCAGCCCTTCAATGTTCTTCCCGTCGCTCTCGCAGCAGCAGCCCCCTCTTCACATGACTCGTTCTTTTCCGGAGACGAACCGAGACAGCGGTGCCCGGGTCAAACGCAGGAATGCGCCGCCCCCCCGACGGTCGGGTGTGTCTCTGATGGTGACGATTCCCGTAACCCTCGCGTTCAGGCGAAGAGGTCCCTGGAAGGTTTTGAAGTGTGAACTTGTCCTGTCCAGGCCTGTTCTGTTGATATTGCTGAGTGAGGGGAAAAACACATATGCGGTTCACAGGGGGCGGGTCATATTGTCAGAAATATACCGAAAGCTATCAGGGCACACTCCGCTGTGCGTTTGTGGAGCCCACACGGTTCTTATGTCCCTCTCGTCTCTTCTGTACACGTTTCCGATGTCGTTGAGGTTGTTTTTGTGCTGAAATCTTGGTTTCGCGGTGAGCGTTTGTTCGTTTCATGTGGAGTTCGCGGCTCACCCTCGAAGTGTCTTTCCGAAAGGCGCGGAGGGAGAGGGTATAGACATTCGCGGGCAGCATTGTTGGTTAGATGCGGACTTGCGGAGCCCTGCTTTCCGAGAGGGTTTCTGCGGGAGAGGAAGGGGGGGCAGGCGGTAGGGCGATGTGTATCAGCTCGAGGGACTGCGTATCGGTGGTCCTCGCGTTTGTTTGTATTTGTTTCGGAATAACGTGCCGGATGGATGGTACCAAGTTCAGTTATTTATTTCCCCAGTCCGGAGACACGATAGTCCACTGATAAACCCCAGTGAGGCAACTTTTACGTGGCGGTCAGCAGGAGAAACTGAACAAATTTTCAGAGCCTCTTGGTTGTCATGCCTGTGCTAGAGCCATGTCCCGTCGCACCGCCTCTCAGTGCAGCACTGTGGCACTCCAGATCGTCTAGGGCTAGAACTCTCAGGAAAGCACGCGAGCCAACACTCCATTGCGTCAGGACCTCGTGACTGTCTTGTGTGTACTTAGGCGTCAAAGTCCGTGGCCGCAACGGAATACTGTACCAAGGAACGCCGTCTGTTGTCTTCTGACGGTGGTACTGTTTGGCGTTCGTAGGTTGTACGGGTACTTTACCCCTGCAACTTCGTTGCTCCTAGCCCGTTGCACTATGGTGCGTTCACATGTGGCGCTGGCGCAGATCGGAAACAGCCAAGCATTTTTTTCCCCATTGATCGAGTGACAAAGTACCCTTTTGCCGGGCCCACTACTACAACCCTAGTTACACGGTCTAGTGCAAGAGCCATACTGCTGCAGCGCCGTGCCTTGCGGGGCGTTGTTCTGAAGTGCCTGATCTGCCATCTGCCGTACCCGAGCAGCAGTATGACCCGACAGGGGCCGTGAAGTGCTCTGCCTGCAGAGCAAAGGGCTAAGAGGCCTGCTGACTCTCACGGCTATTTGCGTGCGGTTCAGCCCTCAGCCGGGCAACCTCTCGGACACACACGGCTGCAGCTCAATGCGACACCGGCGGGTGTCTTTCGGTAGAAGTTCATGGAGGGAACAACTACAGTTTCTGAAACTGTGAATATGGAGATTGGCGAGCACGGTACGACGCAAGCAAATCAAAGCACGACTAAGCTGCTGCGATACGTGTATGACCGTGCACAGACGCTGCGATCACCTCGCTTCGTAAGCGGAATCTCGTGCGACGTTCCGAGCAACACCGACGCTGAACAAACCATAGTCCTATTGGAGAGAGGTTGGTTCATGAAGAGGCTGGTTAGTGCACCTGACGCTGGCTGCATGAAGCGAAGCCGGCCTTACAAGACCAGCAAAAGGCAAGCAGTCGTCACGTTAGTCGATTGCTGGTCGATCAGCGTGACGCGCAAACACGGAGAGAAAAAAAAAGCAGTGAACCAAGTGGTACCCTCACAGTTGCGTCCTACCACTCGTTCCTCCGCTGAAAGGACGGCGGGTGTCTGCACGCCCCAGCAATCCGCCTATCTATTACTGTACTTCAAACAAGAATTCTTCAGTTCACCTCGCGAATGCAGGGGCCCCTGTCCCTTTGTTGAGAGCGTACTCGCCCGCGCCATGTTCCAAAGTGAGCACTTTTCTGCAACAGACGTGTGTCTACCAGGAAGTTGCGGGAGGGCCTTTCGCCAGTTTGAGGCTATCGGCATAATACTATCGCCGGATGTGTCCGCTGTAGAGAGTCTAGAAAAGCAGAACTACGGAACCTAAGCAAGACGTGCGCACAAAAAAATTATGCCTACAGTTGATGTTGAGCACGGGCACTCCCCCGCTATATATCCTGGTAGCCAGCCAGTCTCTACGGCACCACCGGGGGCTGGATGGACTTGTTCTGGTAACTGTGCGGCGTCCTGACAGCGAGAACACGTGAGACTTTTTCATTTCATCGTGTGCACGGTGTCGTCCCCGCTGGTACTACTCGGGCCACCGCCGTCGAACTGGTATCGCTAGCGCACGTTTCCGCTGCGCTGCTTCTTTTCAAGCACATGAAAAGGATAAAGAAAAGGATAAGCAGACATGCTATATCGAGGATTCCAACACACCCTACAGGCAACCAACAAACACACTTCGTTACCCGTGTAGCATATCGAAAGGGACCACTACATGTCCGATGCCCCCACCCCCTACTCCGAAGGCCTTCTACCTTCTTCGTACACCCGCAAAACAGGTGACGTGCCCAGCACACAGAGAGACCGGTGCCACAATGTTTCCGGCCTCCGTCAGCGGGACACTTAAGATAAAGAGTTCCAGCACCCCTTTGTGATCTGCAGGTGAGTTTGCAGCTGGAAAACTACCTGGTGTTTGCTACCCGGCGTCTTGAAGCCAAGACGTGTCCAAGCAAAGGAGGAATCAACATAACCATCATACCTGTCTCGCTGCAGATTCTTTATATAAAAATCACGAGGTTACCCTACCACAAGGAGTGGCTTTCTCCCGTCAAGTGAGGGCATACTTCAAAAACTCGAAGACTACGTCGGAGACGTACCACTGTCTGGTCTTCCGACGCTGTCCCCCTGCCCCCTACAGTTCCTCCGGCGTGTCTGTCGTGCACTCGCGTCAGCAGAAGAAAAACTTATGACACGCGTCTTCTTTCGCTGTTCCCATTCTAAACTGAGTCATTCGCAGCATTACACAAACTCTCTCGGTCGCCTCTGCCTCTTAATTCCTTCTGAATCACGACTTGGCTCACTACTATCAGCCGTGCGCCTTGCTGACACAGCGGTGCTTGCCAAAACAGTGACACTCTTGACTGGGCTGCTTCAAATTTCTCTTGCTGTCCGTCTTCGTTCAGTACTTTAGTCTATCTCTCTTCAGCACTAGACGGTATGCTTGACGTCTCACGCAGGCACCAACTGGACATCGTAGAAATCAATCTAGAATACTCTGGAAACACTACCCACTTACACAAGTAGGCGTTCCAGGAAAGAGCGTACACCGGGGCCGTTAGAGGTCCTAAACGATGGCAACTATTCGTTGTTACCGATCCAGCTCCAGCACACCAGTAGTACGACAATAACCAGGGCTGAGAGACTACATACGGGTGCACCCAGAAACCTGAAGTCGGTCGGCCACACGCACACATCACATACTGCCCTGTCACGCAGCAAATCTAGGCACACTGTCGAAGGTAAGTTCCAAGCCTCTACTTACCCTGCTGCAAAACCTGATGACATCAGTGGCAGAAATTTTGCGGACCCTACCAGGGATGACGTATTATAAGAGCACCGAGAAGGAGGGGAACGGACCGCCCTACACCCGTCAACAATTGGCGAATTGTTTAGCTGGCCCCGGCTGTGCTTCCTCTTCTTTTCTGGAGTAAGATACAACTTGCGAGTTCTCTCTCTGTACGACTAGTACTTTTAATATGGCTACTACAGATACTGGAAAAAGATCATCAACTAAGCAACGGTAAAGGAAAGACGAGCACGAGATACCACCCTGGCTTTCCTTATGACGGCTGCACTTGAAGGAAAACACAACCAAAAGAGAGAAAGTCTCTGCTAGTGACTACACGAAACGCCCGTCTACAAGCCTATTGTTCATTGTCCCAAAACGAATGTAGAGAACGACAACGGAACCTTATCAATTGCAGTGCGGGCAAGCACGCCACCCCACACCAGGCTTTTTGAGCTCTAATATTGTGCGGCTCGGAGCAAACCGACTGAATCGAAATGAGAGAAAAATGCTGACACGATCATCCTATCTCATGGGCTACTTGAAATCTTGTCTCCTCCTCAAGTGCTGCCTCCACTATGGTGTCCTACCATGATGCAGCCTATAAGGCCCTTTTTCCCACGGAACTCATAAAGCTGTAATAGAGATGAGTGAACCCCCCCTAACAGGCCTGACGACGATGATTTGTTTAGAGACTCCTCCACCACGACAGATATTGAGCAGCCAGAGACTGTGCAAGGTCTCTCTCCTGATAGCGCTTCCAGGCATTCAGTGTTAACACACACAAGAGAAGATTCATCGCCTAGAATACGTCTTTTTGACGTTCGTCCCCTCTGTCCAGGTCTTTTCTTTTGTCCATGTTCCCTTGCCAGGTACTGACACGAGAAGCAGACACGGATCGCCCGAAGCCTCCTCTAGTACCTACCTTGACGGATCCACTCTTGAGCAAGGCGAGCATCGACCTCTACCCATTCCACATTGAGAATGTCTGTCACTGTGAAGAAACACAAGACAGAAATTCATCCTCGTAGCGCCTGTCTGTGAGCAAGAAATCCAAAATACCTACATAGACACACACAGCCGTTGTCTTGCCTAACACATGCAGCTTCCGCTCCGACCAACTCACTGTGCGAGGTGTTTGCCCTCCTGCCTTTCAATGAAAAGAATCTACACTCTACAGCATTCTTTACGGAAATGCAGAAGAAGGATAGCTTGGAACAGGGAGAAAGTCTCTCAAAACACATCTGTAGACAGGTTGAAGGACTTCAAGCATTGGAAATCACTGCCACTACTCAGAAGAGACAATCTCCTATCTCGATCTTCTCACCTTCCCCCTTCCTTACACTTGAAAAGCCTTCTGCACGTCGCAGATACAAATACGTAGGTAAATCCTACTATCATCTTTGGTAGAAGTACCTGTTTCGAATGAAGACCGGTCCGAGCGTTTTGCCTACGGCTTCACCACCATTAGACAGGAAAACAAAAGATGCAGAGCGGATCCGAGCACTGCCACACTATAGCCTAAGCCAGGCGTACATACAGGGCTCCTGGTGTTTTACTTCCTCAGCGATCTTCGGCGTGTCTACAGGATGGTCAGTCAGTTGTTTCGCATGCACTACAGAAGGAAGGGAGGCACATCTTCTTCCTCGCAACTTACAGTTATCAGCATCCCCCTTGAAATGCCTGTCTGCTGGAGTCACAATCGTCACATCAGGAAACTCTTCTTTCACTTCCTTCCTATACACACAGAGAGATCGACGGCAGTCCAGTCGGACATATCCATATGGTGGAGTCCACGTCTATCTCCACGGACAAATCAACCATCACAGTGGCCCCTCCCACGCCACAAAAAGGGGGCTTTAAACACACTGGAAAGAGAGAGAAAACCTCCCACTTGAATCTATCTATTTAACTATCCAAGGTGACGAGGAAGACGTCGTCCAAAGGACTAACACGGTCTTCAAAGGGATTTGTCCTGTACGGTATGAGCTGGAGGAGGTCGCTTCAGCGCCGTTTCTATCTCTCCAGTGTGCGGTCATCTCTCGTCATCCTTTCAAAACGTCGTGTTGTTTTCCTACACTTCAGACTGAAGTCATGCCTGTCGGTCTGTGATCAAGTTGGTATATGTAAAAGCCACCACCATAGCTGGCTTCAGAAATCTTTTGCGTGCCTGGGGGTATGAAGACCAACATGATTAATGTACAGAAGAATCGATCTTGGTTCCTTGTCATGTACATCGACTTTTAAGAAATTTCCTTCGAAGGATACCTGAAAAGACGACTACTATCTTCGAGAAAAGAAACGAAGACGCTAAGAAGCATTGCTTCCTTTCCATCACCTTCAGGAGAAGAGAGAGATGATTCACTCAGAAAGATTCTTACCGTTTCTCCTGTAGCCACCACATATGACCACTGCTGTTCGTTTTACGCATGAGATCGATGGTCAGATCGACACATCTTGACTCGCAGCCCCATGTGTTGCTATCACAGTCGGGACAGCGTAAGTCATATATCAGGCTTCGATTGGATTCGACAGCTTTCCTCATAAGCCATTCGAGCTTAGGAACCTCTGAGCCAAACCATGAGAGGAATGAAAGAAAACCAGAGAACATCAGTTCAGAATGAGAAAGCAGTCTCCATGGCGAGGAGTCGCGAGTCATCTTCACACCTAGAGAACACCTTCTCCCCAAACAGCATATGAGGAAGGGAATGCTCGATATCTTGCAGGTATCATCCAAGCAGACGTCGAGTTGTATGTGTCCGTCCCTTTATCGAGCCGACATCGTCGATAGCAATCTAGTCTATATAACGGTTTTCCAGCCACTCTTCACCCCCCCTCTCTTCCTGAGCACTGTCGTTTGAGGCTGACCTTCAAGCGTTCTAAGCAGACGAGATGGAGAAAGAAGGCCGGCTCTATCGCTATGTCTACCCCGACCACACGTCTCAAGAGACACTCCCCCTCGGTCTTTCCGCCGCCCTCTTTGATTCACGGAGAAATGCGACTCACACGTGTCACATGAAGATGGATACATGCTGTAAAAAGACCATAGACTGACCTTGCTATACACGCAGTCCGCTTCAAAGAAGGACGGCGAAATCCGAGAAAGAAGAGAAGGTTTCCTTACCAACTAGAGAGCAAGAGAGGTGAATGTCTTCAACAACTCACTTTGACTCAGAATTTGCTGTCGTATAACAGGGTCTATTAAATCTGCAGTGCCGTAAGGATCTGTCTGTACACCAACCCCACCAGACATCCATCCACCCACAACGACAGAAAGAAGGCGTCGACCGATCGACCGAAGGAAGGAAGGAAGAGGAAGAAGAGACGAAAAGATCTTGTCAAAGCTCGAAGGGCCCGAGCATCCACTGGTCTCCTCCTGTCGTCCCTTTCTCAGGCTTGTAGAAGAAGACATCAGATGCACATGTCTTCTCGTGAAGTATATCAAGGTTTCTGAGAGACTTCATCTGTCCCTGCCTACGCAAGAAGTGAACCCAACTGCACTAGATGAAGAACACTACGACTAAGTGTTTTCACATGGCACTGAGACTGTCACGGTCTTGGACTCTACTCACCCACTAGTGTGGATGTATAGACAGTAAAAAAGTTCTCTGAATCACTGGCCACAAGAAGATCAGATGCCACAATTTCTCTGTTTCCTCTCATTGAGCGCTCCTGTCTTAACGCCTTTCTTTGATTGAATGGACAAGACAACACAGTTGGAGCAGAGAAAAGTGCCGTGGCGACATCCCTGTGTGAAGCGAAGAAAAAGCCGAGAGGGGAAGCTCCATCTCTCGTCACCTAGCTAGCTAGCTATCTAGCTCCGTGAGTCAGTGAGTGTGTGCGACAAGCCAAGGAGGGAGCATACGATGTTATGTTTGACTTACTTTAAGCCACCATTCACCGGTATTGAGTTGCTCGATATCCATCCATGTGAAGAGATCGGCACGTGTACGGGCTCTCGAAGGAAAGACCTTCGCAATATTCGTTGTCCTCGCGAAAGTTGGATCATGCTATGGAAGATATAGAAGGCACACATACACATCATCGTCACCACGAAAAAGTAAAACATCTCCACTCTAGTCTGTAAGAAGAAACCAGTTCAACTCGGGTCAACAAAAGATGTCTTCGAGGCGACAAAGACGACAACTCCTCCATGAAAAAGTCGTTTTTCTCTTATATTGCGGATGAAAGAAGTTCCACATTTCACTTCTTTGAAGACCGATACCGTTTTTAAAAGAGTGGAGATGTTTTACTTTTTCGTGATGACGATGATGTGTATGCGCCTTGTAGATCTTAGACAGCATGATCCGACTTTCTTGGCCGTGGTCCATACAACTGAAACAGACACTTGCCTGTAGCTTTACAGATGTCTCAGAGCACACATAGTATGACGCAGTGTGAAGTCCCTTATGTGTCCTGCGTTCGTTCTAAAGAAAAGCCCGTCCCTAAGTAACCGCACAGCTTCAAACAGAAGATCTTATGAGATACTCCAATCTTTCAGAGAAGACTCAGGAGAAGTTGTCTATCGGAAGAAACAATGTGCTCCACCGGCAGTCTAAGTCTCCAACACACCTTTTACCCTCAAAAAGACGATTTCCAATGTTAACTACAAGAAAGAGTCTAGGCAAGGTGTTTTAAGTGATCAAGTCACCTGACAAGGAGATACACCATAGAGAGGTAGTTGAAAGAAAGAAGAAAGCAAAGGTAGAAACACGTACAAGAAGAAAAGGAATGCCGTCTGCCGAGACCATCACATCAGACTCGAGACCGTCACATCCCATGGCTACAGCTGCGTCGTAAGAAATCCTGCGACCACAAACACAGATAGAAAGCGTCTACACCTTCACAAGACTGACTCGAAAAGAAGCAAGAGTCAGAAGCGAAAGACACTGACACGATGAAAAAAAAGAAGACGTAGAGTTGACTCGGTACAACTTCTGTGTGATGCATGATGCATACATACACAGGACGAGAGAAGTGAGTCGCCTTACGGAAAGACTGCCTGTTGTCTTTGAGAGGAAAGATCCAAGAGAACTGGGAAGGAGAAAGTCATCCTTCATGACTGTAAGAAGGAAGGGGCCTATCGCCAATCATTCCATCGAACATGTCGGCTAGCTGAAGTTATCAGGTTCATGCACTTCACCTTGTTAAACATACGGAGGAGAACACTTGGGTAAGTACATACAGCAACTTTCACATCGGCACAAAAGGAAGAAGAAGAAGAAGGCTGAAGCTTTTCATAAGATGACTGTCGCTTATAGTTAGTTACGTCTCTAGTGGTGTATGCTTGAGAGCTTGCCTCTTCTTTCATCATACGTCTCTCCCACTGTTTCAAGGTCCCTTCCAGCCGAGATCGACACTGTACCAAAAATAGGCAACCAGAAAGCTCAATGATAGCATCGTATATATACATATATAACCTACTCTCTATATATGTATACATATGTGTATAGAGACATGCTGTAGATGTATGATGTATATGTGAGACCCACATACATATCTACTATGTACCTGCGTCTCACATATACATCATCCAAAGGAAATAGTGGCAGCTCTACATGGGATGCAGGACCTTATGTGAAGACGGTGAAGAATACCCCCTACTATGTTGTGTGTAGGGGGTGTACCTACTCACTCTGTATTCTCAGGGCGTAGCTCGGGGAGTCCACGGTGCCCTACAAGTAAGGGCTTTGGCGGGAGCCATGAAAGCTCTCCCTTGATTCTGTCTAGATTCTCATCACCCAAAATACCATCGGTCCCCATTCTTTCCTTGTTTGCTTCAACCTTCATCCTTCCTAGATCTCTCAAGAAGTTCCACGATGACCACCATGGTCTCTCCGACCACCCCATAGACATATTGCTGCGGCTTTCCCTTTGGGTTGTATCTACATGGCTCACATCGATCTCTCGAAAGGTTCCTGCTCCGTTCTTGAAGGGGGATTTCAGCCATCCAGTTAACCTCGGCCAAGGTGATGACGCCCCATGTCTTGACGCTTTCCCCGAGCCCGTCACTCCTTGAAATTTCGACAACTCTCTCTTCCTCGCGTGATGGATAGCAAACATCCTTGACTGTCGGCTATCAGGGCGAGGAACCACAGGGGGACCTCGAAGGAGACAGGGTGATGTGAAGAACGCCCCAGGAAAAAGAAATGGACCAGAAAGAAGGAAAAGCCAAAAGAGAATAAGACACGATAGACCCACGTACTGAGAGATCTTCTCAACTCTTCTTCTCCAATTTCTTCCACGTCTTCTCATATGCATATCTGTTTCTTCCTCGGAGGGATCTCTACGAGACGTAGGCGATGACAGGAGAGGTCTCCTTTTACCATGGTCAGGAGAGATGGCTGTTGTATCTGGATGTGAAGTCGGATTTTTCTTCCCTTTCGACGAAGTCGCAGCGACCATATCTTCTTCAGTATTCTCTCGTTTTTGTGCTTCTGAAGAAGGAACAATTCTCTGATGACCTTTTGACTGAAAACGACGTCTTGAGGAAACCGAATCACTTCGATGATACACATCTACCTCTCTCCCTGACCAGCTGTTCACTTCCGACGTCGTATCACGGCCAGACCATGTGGAAGCTGCTGTTGTTTCTGACGCAGTTGTAGATCCTAGGGGATTTCCGCCCCGTGCAGGGATTTCCTGCCGATCATTCAAAGACTGTGTGTCGATACTATTGTGTTCGCTAGGGGGAGGTAAAACCTCAGCGTCTGGTGGATAAACAGGAGAGTGCGAAGAAGTGGGTATGGCGTGAAATCCTGATATACGAGGGCCAGAGGAGGATGACGAAGCGACATCTTCACTGTCGGGGTCGTTGAGAACAGGGTAAGAGGCATAAGGGATATCTATTGAAGCACCTCTTATCAACTCCCCGGGAGAATACGATCGCTTTGAAGGTGTGGGGGGAGAAAAGGAAAAGACAAGGGACGCAGCTACAAGAACCGTTACAGCAGGGAGAGTAGCCGCATGCAACCAAGGACCATAGAATTCCAGCCATAGTCGTACGCCTCGGTATTCTGGGCCCCACACAAGAAAGGTCACTACAAGGAAGGTCGAACTCGCAACTAAGGACGCAGGGAGAAGAAAGAGATGTAAAGGAGAAGGGACTGGAAAAGAAAAGGTCTTCAGATGACGTAGTGCAGGAGGCGGAAGACAGACAAGTGCACAATTGAATGTGAAGACTTGTGTGTACACCCAAAGAAGAAAAAAGAATGAGAAGAAGAGACGTGACCAAGCCCAGTGTTTCCCGGTTATAGCATAAAACGTTGCATCAATAGACTGCCAGTCATTTCGCCAGATACAGAGGAGAGTTAGGACTGCGTAAGAAACACAACATGCAAGAATAGAAAACAACAGGATTGTATAAGCTTGAAGACGAGACACACATCTTACCGGGAACGAGGGGGTTATTCCCTCCTCCGGGTGCCTACTCCCCAAATCCCAAGTCGATTGTCCCTCCCTTCTTTCACCACAAAGTGCACTAGGAGCTTCAGCATCGAGAGATGGACTGCTAGCCACTACCGCTGTGTGACGTTGTCTTCTCGGGCAGCATCGATTGAGAGAATAGGTGGTGTAACGTCGTAACGTAGAAGAGGTAGGCGAAGAAACAAAACTCTGTGCGAACGAATACACTGTACACCGTAGAGCATGACAGTTGTTTATATGGCTAGAAGAACTCAATGATGAGTGTATATGCAAAGGATTCTCTCCTCTTTGAGCCTCAGCAGGTTCTCTTGATAAGAGGGAATGAGAAGGTGAAGATGAGACGTCTGAATCAAGCGGGTCCCTCATTTTGTCTCGACCCCGCACGAACACCAAGACGACAAGATTCTCCTTGAATGAAAAGACGATGAGAAATGGCGTTTCTTCGAGGGCAAATGAACACTCGAGTGCATGCACATATTCATGTGTTCGTCTACTCTATGGACAGACACTCAAATGAAGAACTCACGACGAGAGACAAAAGTGTCTAACGACATGGTGCACTCTCAGACTCTCTTCCCTCCTACACTCGACAGCGGGCTCCGTAAAGAAAGGAGTCCTTTGCTCGGTCTCAATACGCGGCCAACCCATAGAAACAAGCTACCTCCATCTTTTCATGGTGTCTGGACAGACAGCACAAGAAAAAAGACGGACAGAGGCCATCATGATAGAGGCAGGGAATCCGTGAGCATCGTGAAGACGAACCAGGATAGCTTTTCCAGAGAGAAATAGAAAGCTTCAACTCTATCCGTCCCCAGCTGGGAGGGTAATGAAACGATCTACAAAGAAGAACGAAGAAGAAAGAGGAGGAGAGGAAGAGTCCAAGGTGCAGATCTTTGCTTAGAGACCATGGCTAAAAATTGAGAATAACCCTATCCCTTATCTTCATTGAATGAGTCGATTCATTGGCAATGAATCATGTCTAAAGCGCAGCGCATAGCTTTACAGGCGTGATACCGAGACAGAAACCAAAGCCTCCGCTTTCCAGCTCTACTTTGTCTTCTATCGAGTTGAACACCCGAGCGAGCAATGAAAAGAATTCTTGAATCGCCGCGCCATATGACAGATCTCCATTCCTGTAAACGAAGAGCCGTCGACGGTAGTTCATAAAGTTTAGCGTTGCCGTTAAGTACCCAGCATATCTTCTGGGCTTGCCGACTCTCAAGAGTCTCGACATGCGTGTGTCAGATCTCTCGTTCCGGCTCCGTAACAGAACAAAGGAGACGGTATAGCGAGAGGCATTTCCTACTTTCCCATGGCGGAACCACATGGACAGCCCTGACCAACAGCTCCCGGCGTATCAGCCAAGTTTGCTGAGTCCATTCGCCATCGTAGGGATGGATACACTAGATCCCGCGGAAACAGCGGCGGCGAACAACAGAGCTTACAAGGCGACGTTGCGTCTCTCTCAGTCTCCGTAGCACACGGAGACACTGTGAATCACGGCAAATGGCAAAGAGAGGTACAAAACGCAAATGGGGATTAACTGGGGGTGACGAACGGCAGGCAAGTTTCAATTAACTGTACAGGATGATCAGGCAAGGCGCAAAGGAACATTGCCGTCCACCGACAGCACACAATGGAGCAACAGTGTTCAGTTACGATTCTAGCCTAGAGCTCCGATAATAAAAACACCAGGCTGCAAAAAGGGAACGATGCTCTGCAGACTGGAACAGTGCAGGCACTCCCCCTCGGATGGACGTCACATTTCGCACTTGGTCATGCCGTACTTGGAACGTGCCGGCGCCAGAGGCTCGTCAAAGCCTTGAAGGGTCATTCTGACTCACGCACACTACCTGTTACACTGTAGCGAACAAAGAATTGAGAATCCGACTTCACTGCGAGTGCACGCAAAGCTCGAAGGTACTCATGGAAACGATGTCCGTGAACTTTTACGTCGGTTTCAAAAATCGAAATAGACTCCCAACAAGGCTCGACGCATGCGAAGAAACAGCAGGCCAGCCTCCTTCGAAGCCTCGCCCCCCCCCGAGTTCCTTTTCACTCGTAGACAGTTCAGTAAGTTCGACCGGCACACGTGAGTCTCTTCCCCGTGCACTGTGCTAGTCGGAAGCATAACTAGAAGGCAGTGTAGTCAACCTCGGCGTTGGAAGGCGCAACCAAGAATGTGATGGACCCGGGCGAGGCAACCAACACGCACGAATCGCTTGCTCGCGCTGGTCTTCGCGAGCCTGCGCGGTGCGGGATGTTGCCGGCCCTTTCCGTGTCCTCATCTATCCTGTTCGTGTCCCCACATCAAATTTCTTCCACTTGCACTCCTGGCTACCCAAGCAGGATATACCTGAAATAGGGACGCTTTCTGTCGAGCCGTGGAGTGCACACGATGCTCAACACTGACCGCACATACAGGGGCCTAGACGCATTGCAAGGTAAGTCTCGAAAAACATAATCCTCTGGGTGGTACCACATGGTGAGCAACTCTCAGAGACTGACTCCGGAGAAACTTCGAGTGGATTTCAAGTTTGGCGCTGACAAGGGAGGGACCTGAGGGTGGTGTCCATTACCAATGAGAAAGTGCTCCGTGCCTTGTAGGCACGAGGAAAGCCAAGACAAAGCAGACAGCCCTTCACTTCAGGTCTGCGCGTGCTTGTCCCGGGAAGCAATCGAGACAGATCGGGCGAGGGAAGACGCCTTTAGAGTATGGGGCTTCCTTTGCCGAAGCTGCGCCAGCCTTTCCTAATGCCACATTCCTGCCACTCGGCTACTCGTTTCCCGGTGGAATTTCCTCCGAACCCGTAATTCTCGCCATGAAGGGTGAGAAAATCTCCAGTCGGCTTGCTTTGTCGGTTATAACCTGCGTAAAAGATCGTGATCCTTCCGGTATCACCTAAGGACTTGGCCCAGATAGGCAGCTGTAAATGGTTAACCGTATCTGTGTCAGCACAATCGTCGCGCTACCCGGTATTTCCGTTGGTACCCTAGAGTAATCTCAAATTAGCTAACCGTACAACACAGACAGGTGCTGAAGACGGTCATGACCTAAGATCGAACTCATACGGCAAAACCACATGGAAGATACCGCCTCCCGCTCGCGACGCAGGCATTAACAACATGACGATCATAGCTAGACTGTGTAGGCGTGTTCACTTGTTCGTCAGTGAGTTCCTCTTACGTGTCAGGTACGACATATACTACCCCTTCTAGACCCTTCACACTCTGCCAGGGAGGCATCGCAACCATTCGAACAAAGCCGTTTGAAGTGCGGCCTCTTAGACGGAATCTCAGGTTCAAGCGGACCAGGGCGGTGGCGGCATGTCGAGGTTCGCCTACCCAGCCGTGTTGCTCCATTTGATTTTTTAGTAGTTTTCTCTGGAGGCGCGCTACAACTGTATCGCATGTAGGCGCGAATACGGCTCATAAAACCAGGGTGTTCTTGTCATGCATTCATTCCGGTCAGGGCACCACCTTTCCGTGAATATTTCGGGGTGTCGCCGTTGGGCCCTCTTAACCTCACTTGGGGGTGACCAGCTGCGACTTGCAATCCAGTGGTAGCCGCCTTATCCATGAGCTCGCCATCCCTTACGGGTACGCGAGCCCGAGTTTCGCATGAATCTAAGCCGGAGGGGGCTTACCGCCGGTAACGTGGGCCCGGGTTTCATGGTTATCATCGACATGCCAGCCACTCGTTCTCCATTTTTGCATGCCTGGAAAGAACGAAAGTGTCTTTCCCTGCATTCCTATATTCCCTTTTCTTAGGCGGTGTAACTGGAAGGTGGCGACCTCTTTTGGGCCTTCAGGCTTTCCCGGAGACAGAAGAGACAGGGTCCCCGCGCGCGAACCGAGTTACCTACGCTACCGCTCTCTAACGGGTCCGAAGAAGTTTGAACGTCTCTTTTCAAATGACAATGGGACCCATCGTGCAAGGTCGCTCAAGTTCTCTTTGCTACTTTATATTCTCCGGCTGCATTTAGGTTGGGTTGCTTGCCGTCCACGCCTCGTCTTTTTTCCTTCGCGCCGATACGACGGGGGGCGTCAGTCGTCTTCGTCGTTTCAGGCTGCCCGTCGTCGACTGACCGGCTGACGGACTGACTTTCGGGCGCTGTCTGTGGTTTTCTCTCTTCTAACTGCCTATCACCCAGTCATCAGGAAAGCCCTTCGTCTTACACACATCCGGGCAACAGAGATTGCTCTCATTTATCGGAACGCTTTTCATTTCCCGTCTAGGTGATCGCTCTTTCGCATCTCTCTCCATGCTTCTCTTGTCGAGCGGGACTTTGAACGGTGTTGTTTTGCCGTCCTCCTCCGTTAATCATGGAGCGGCCTGGGGGTCGTCGTCCTCGTCATCTTGCTACTTGTCATGGCGCTCATACTCTCTTTTCATACTTTAACAAGTCTCCATCATCTCTTTCATGCTTGTTAGGCGCGTATCTTACTACAGTCTTTCTCTGGAGCCTGTCATCTACGTTTCTCTTTTCGTATGGAGCTAGCGATTTGCCTTTTTCCTCAGTTCCTTCAAATCCACAAGCGCCCCTCCGCAGGAAACCCAGTGGAGGTTCTCTTCAAAGACAAGAGGGAGTGAAGATAGGTAATGATGCCCTTCTTGAGGCAACGGCAGGAACCGTGAATGAGGGGGTTAATCCTAAGATCGAACCTAACATATCACGAAGTCGTCAACATGGTGACACCCAAACGAAAGTCTCCGTCCCTGTTGAAAGGAGAGTAGCTCTTGCCAAGGAATTCAGTTTGTTTGATAGGAGTGATGGGTATCATGAAAGTCTTTCCTACTCTGAGGACGAAGTTGAAGCATCTGGAAGTGACCCATCGGTATCCGCAGGCTTCAGGTCGAAAAAGAATCAGATGGCAGCTGGCAAGATCACTGTCCGTCCTATTGATCGCCGAACGAAAATTGACCCACCCCGGTCCACCCAGAAAAAAGATGATCCGGAGGCAGAATATTCCACATCCTTCGAAGATGGTTATCCTCATTTTCTTGATGTCCAGACTGTCCCATCCGGGGCGCAACAAGGCACTCAAACAGGAAAACGTCCTTCCTCCGCTCAAGCAGCAAAGAAAGATGGATCTATCCGTGCCGGTGGTAGCGGCGGTGTACATACAGCCCAAGCAGCTTTCAAAGATGACAAGAAACAGGAGAATCGCCATCATCATCCCGCTTCTCGCCAAGCCCGGAAACCTTTAGTTCAACGTGGAAAGTCACATCCGCTGGCACCTGCCGCTCCCTCGCTCCAAAAAGGAGAGAAAGGAAAAGCAGGACATCGCCCAGACAAGAAACTACAAGGCGTCCAACAGAGACAGGAGAATCACAATGAAGATAATAAGAATACAAACCACAACAACGCGAGTGATGCTGGGGCATCTCCTTCACGACGTCTCGGTGGATCTGTACAGCAATGGAGTCAACCGAAAGGCCGACCTATCAATTCCCCCCCAACGAAATCGATAAAGCCTTTACCTCCAGCGGCTGTAATTGCAGAAGCAAGGTTCAGACAACCCTCTGAAAAGCTTAAGAGCCTCATCACACCGCAAGACGCTGGTGAATGGACGGCCGAAAAAGTAAGCAATCTCTTCAAATTCTTACTCTTCTTCTGCTTCGAAGAAAAGAAGATTTCTTTCTCTCCACTCAGTTTCTCTCTGTAGATAGATAGAGAGGTGGACATCTCCGTACGTACGCGCTCTGCGGCGATGCTTCATGATGTAGATATGGATGTGAGAAAGAGAAAGAAAGAGATAAAGACGAGACCGAGGTGCCGGTCCTTCTTTTTCCATGGGATTACCCAAGAGGGAGAAAGTACATAGAGACAAAAAGAGAGAGACAGAGAGAGACAGTGCATATCTGTATCTTTCTCTCTATATATATGTATATGCGTGTGTATGCACTGCTAATGAGTCCTGGAGGGGATCGAAAAGTGCGGAGTGGCGAGAGAGTTGGAATGATAAAGGAATGGCTCTCTTAATCAAGCAGCCTACTTAGCCTATAGGGATCTGGAGACACACTTCTATCGTAGATGGGCATTCGGTCGGAGATTCTCCCCAGAGAAAGAAAGGAGCTGCTAAACGTAGTTTATCTACTTCCTGAGACAAACCTGCTAAAGTACTTTTCCTGATATGCGTTGTCATCTTTATCACCTTTCCTTTTCTCCTCCTTCTTCAACTCCCATATATATGTATATATATACTTGCATTCGAGCTAGCATACGTAGGTGTGCAGCTACATATCTTTCTTCTTTCTTTTCTTTCCAACTAGCCTTTCTCTGTCCATGATGGAGAATGATGACGGGAAGAGCTTGTAAGAATCATGTTTGGAGCAAAGGTCTATAGAGAGACATGCACGTATGTCTAGAAAAAGTGTAATGGGCGAAGAACAACTAGCGACTTGACTTGGTGCATCCATCCATCTCCTCCCCCCACATAGGCGTCTCTCTCTCTGGATATCTCGATATGGCTATGCACATACATATATATATGTATCTACCAGCATATTTATACATCTTTATCTGTGCTCTCTATGTATAAACAGAAGTATATGTAAAGATGCATATGCACATAGATATGTGAAGCCGCTTTCAGTTTGGATGTCTCCCCTTCTGTATCCCTCGAAGAGAAGTCACTCGAGCAGTCTCTCTCTTCTCCTGCTTTCGTATCTGCCACACTATAATCTCTTCACATTCCAGTAGACACTATCTATCTATCTTTAATCTATCTATCTATCTATCTATCTCTACGCGTATAAGCGCCTACCTCCACTCTCGCAACGAGACATGTAAACTCTACGTATACATGTCCACGTATAGACACATACGTACCGACAGATCCAACAGTGGCGACCAACAGGCACGCGGGAGGGATCTGCCCATCCTTTATGTCCAACCGTGTCTTCTTCACCATTATCTATTCTTGCTCTTCTTCCTCTTCTTGTTCCTTCCATGACTTTCCTCCCGTTCTCTTTCTGACTTTCTTGTTCTTTTTCTTGGGTTTAGTTGGAGTTTGAGACGCACTATCCTTTCCACCAGCCGATCGAGGTCCGATCTGTCCGTACAAATGAGAGATCCGTTATTGTCTTTGAGGAGGTCCTTGGCGCAGGAGGCCAGGGTGTTGTCTTTCAGGTACATGCATCATGAAGCAAGACCTTCTTCTTCTTCTCTCGCTTTCCTTTTTTGTGACTCAAGAATGTCGATAAAGTCCGTTAAATCCTTTTCTTCTTCCTTTCTGCTTCGTTCATGACGATTACTCATTCCCTTCTCTTTTTCTGTATTCACATCTGTCTGTACACCGGAAAGATGGTCGAACACAGTGAGGGATTCTATTCAATGAAAACATACTAAGGCTCACAAACGAGGAAAAAAACGACTTGAACGCTCGCTTCTCGATCGACTTTTCTCTTAGAGACATCTCTTTAGGGAGCTAGGGAGGTCTCTTGTCTCAGTGGATTCTGGGGGTCTTGCCTATGATCTTCTGCTCTATCCAACTGTCTTCGTCTAGTCTCTTTCTCATCATTCTCGGCAGGGTTGTTGACTCTTGAGTGTGCTTTTCCCTCTCAACGTTATTTCTTCTCTTCATGTCTAGAGTGTATCATATTTGATCGTTTCTTTGCTTCTTGTCCTGAGACACGTAGGTCATCTTTCTACATGTAAAGGGGAAAAAAAGAGAATCCTTCTTCTCTCTCTTCTCTTTCCTTGCTTTCCTCAGGCTCGTGATGTTGCAACGAAGCATGGAATGGCTCTGAAGGTCTTCCGTATTCGACCGGATCATCGTATGGATGATCGTAAAGACAAAGACGTCCTAAGGCGAAGGGTGCAATCAGAGCTAGCTATATGGAACCACATCCCCGCTGGCATTGAGCCTCGTCAATGGAGTAATGTAGCTCATTTAGTTATTCCCCTCGATGTTGTTGAGCCTCTACACCCAAGCCCTACACCTCCGAAAGATCAAACACGTTATGCTGTACAGTGGGTTCAGATGGATCTCTTTGCTGGTACGTTCTCTCCCTCCCTCTCTCTCTTTCTTTCTCCTCTCTTCTTTGAGCTAGGTTTGAAGGGATCTCTTCGGTAATTCCCTTCTTTTATCTCCATACGTCATGGGTAGGGGTGGGTCTTGAAGCTTCGTCTGCTCCGGACAGCAGTTGATCTTTCTCTGGACTCGTTCTTCTTTCTCTTCTTCACGAAAGTGTATTAGCGTATACGTGGATGAGTATGTATGTATACGAGCATGTATGCCTGAATATGTATGTAGGGACATGTATGTATGAGTAGTAGGTATCTATGTATGAATCTGGTGGATGTGCTTCTTTTGTGGAGATGTCTCTTCTTTCTTGGAATCTCCGGATATCTAGGTCTTGACTGTGAAGAGCATAGGGAAAGTGAAGAGGAGAAGATATAGAGATGGAGGTAACGGTAAAGAAGGCTATTCTTTCCTCTCTCTCTCTTGTGTATGGATCGTCGAGATAGCTGGGTGTGTATGTTGTTGTATATATGCCTTTCCACGATGTTCTCTCTTTCTTCTGTCTCTCTTGTTTCTTGTATACATGCGATGTGTGCAAAACGGTATAGGGTTGTGTGGGCATGTATAGCCATTCGTACATACATTCCCGCAGGCATACTTAGATACATTCCTAGGTGTACATACACTCATAGTCCGGGGGGTAGCAGGAGAGGATTGCTAAAGCTCGGTGATTCTTTTCTTGTAGGTGATCTCGCCAGAATGACAAAAATCTTCACCGCGGACGCCAGTGTAAAACTTGAAGTCACCGAGCAATTATTCCTGTAAGTCATCCCTACCTATCTTCTACCACTACTGTACAGTACCCGGTGAAAGACAGAAATATAGATACCTCCCTCCTTATATCTATCTATCTATCTTTAATCTATCTATCTATCTATCTATACTTTAGTGCCTTTCTCTCTCTTTCTAGGTAGGTGGCGAGAGAAGACGAGATCGCATGAGCCATGTACACATATCTATCTATCTATCTGAATTCGTATAGGTATGTATCATGTCTATATTTCCATCTGTGCGCATGTCTCCATTCCTACTTTACGTATCTATGTATATCTATGTATATGTATATGGGGTGCCCGCTATGTGTCGTGTGTATGTGATGTGTGTGCTTGTTTTCTGTTGTATAGGGCGACGATGCGTTTGCATGACTTAGGCCTGGTGCATAGCGACGTCAAATTGGCTAACTACTTCATTGGAATGGACGGCCGAATCTTCCTCGGAGATCACTCCCTAGCACATGTAAGTCGACCTGCACTCTGCTTCTTCTCCTCTTTGTTCTGTATCTTTCACAAACTCTTTCATGAGCTTTCTTCTCTTTCTTTCATTCTCTCCTTTTACACCGCCTCCCTTGACTCTCCTTCGTCGGTTCTTTCTTCCTAAGCGAAAGACCCCATGGGTCAACACGAAAGGAAAGAAGTCTTTCTCTCTCACTCTTTCTATTAAGGAAACAGATGTGTGGCGATTCTTACCTGAAGACTCTTTTCTTTCTCCTGTCTCTTTCCCTCTCCATATATCATGTATCTAGCTATCTTTCATCTTTCTTTCCTTCCTTCCTTTTTTTCTTTCCTCTTCTTCTTCTTCTTTCATTCAGCCTCGAGCTGCAAATATCGCTTGCATGCTAGGGACGCTCCGTTACTTACCTCCCGAGAATATGAGATGTCTTAGCGAAGGCCACCGACGCATCATGACGACAGAGAGGAAAGACGTCTGGGCCCTAGGCGTCGTAGTCCATCGACTTTGGTGTGGCCAGCAGCACCCCTACGAAATGGCGGAGCTCTGGTCGAAGGACCTCTTCGGTAAGGCGGATTCGAAAGAAGGCCTTCAGAGGAAAGGAATCGCCTCAAGTCACCAGGAGAAGTCACACAAGAAGAAGCAAAAGAAGAAAAAGAAGAAGAAAAAGAGCGAAGAAAGGGAGGGGGAAGGGACAAAAGAAGAAAGAGTTTTGTCTGGTCTTTCAAGAGGAGATAGAGGAGGAGAGTGATACGAAGAGTTCATAGAGGAAGGGAGGTCTCGATGCTGTTGCTGTAATTTTTGACTTAAGTAGAGACAATCGAACTGATCTAAAGACACACAAAGATCTACTTTAAATGATGACTATGTCTGGCTCTGTGACACGAGAAGAGATCATATATACGCATAGATAGATACATAGATAGATGTGAATAGATAGATAGAGATAGGGAAGGAGGGAGGAAAAAAACACAGGAAGATAGATAAATACATAGATAGATAGATAGGTACAGATGCATACAGATAGATAGGTGGAGAGTATGGCGCAGAAATGACACATCGATGGATGAAGTATGTCTAAAGATTTGTCGGGAGCGAGTCTTTCAAAAGATAGGAGTAGAGAGAAGTCGTTGTTGGTGCTGCTGCCTGTAGTGATGAAACTCTAGCATTCTCAGGAATGACATGCGATTGAAAAAGTAGAGAAGAATGCCTTGTGTCCTAACCTGATGCATTTTCAAACATTCGTCTCTCCATAATTATAACTCATCGATCTCAGGCTAGTGTCTCTCTAAATCCTATGGAAGAACAAATGACTCTCCGATTCCCCTGTCTTCCTCGCCTCTTCATGCTTCCCTCCTCTTTCTCTTGACACCGTCATCTATCTTTAATCTATCT
>NW_027153684.1:0-18050 GCF_002600585.1 Cystoisospora suis
CTTCTTCACCCCCCTTGCCTCGCCCCCCCCCTCCCCCCCCTCATCAGAAGAGATCAGAAACCGTCGATTTCCACACCTTAGCCGCAAACAGACGTAGTGGTACTCCTCGAGGGAGAAGCAGAAGAAACATCGTCAAGAAGAAAGATGGAGAATGGTCTTCTTTCTCTCATTCCTCTCTTTCTCATGCGTGTTTCTCCTCTTCTCATGCAAACAAGAGAAGAGAGAAAGAATCTCCCTATCCATGGGGTGTCTCCTCTCACCACGTGGCTTGTCATAGAAGAATAATAAGAGCTTTTCTACTTCCGCATCTTACGTCTTCATGCGTTAAGCATGGAAAGAGACGAGGAAGAAGAAGTTACTCGTGCTGCATTGACGCATGGAAGAGAAGCCACAACAGCCAGAGAAGGGGAAGACCGAGAGGAATCGCATCAGGGGGGGGGATGGGAAGAGAGAGAAATTTCGCAGACAAGCCTTCTCTTGTTCATGACCCTCATCTATCAGAGAGACCTAGGGGTCTGTCTTCTTCGAGCTCTCTTAGAAGCCCTAATGAACGTAAAGAAGAAGAAGAAGAGAAAGAGATCTGTCAACATGAGCTTGCAGAAGATAGCAACGACAAGAAGAAGAAGAAGAACAAGATGATCTTTGACTCTTCTTCTCTTTCTTCCCCTTTTACCCCCCTTGTAAGGATGGCGCCGACGTGTCCGTACGCCCACAAGGTTTCTTCTTCTTCGTCTTCCTTCGTAAACAGCTGCGATGAAGATGAGAGAGAATCCATGGAGGATGGCTTCTTGGGAGAGAAAACGAAGAAGAGGAAGAACAAGAAGAAAGATAAAGCGGAGAAGGAGAAAGAAAAAGAGGATCTGGAGGAGAGAGAAGAACACGGAGATCATGAGCATCAAAATGAAGAGAGAGAGAAAAGAAAACAAGACGAAGAGAAGAAGAAAGAAGGGGGGCGAGGAGAAGAAGACCTCTTCTTAAGAAGAAAGCCTCCTTCATTTGCTGTACATGCAGGAGAAGATAATAATAGTGATGGAGAGGGGTGTCCAACTACGGAGCCCATTCATCTAGATCGCCAGCATGCATCGATCTCTCCTGCTCTTCTTCCTTATTCTTCTTCTTCTTCTCTTCATTTAGACACACAACAAGATAGGAAACAAGGAGCAAGAGACCCTGGAGAAGAAGAGAAGAGGAAGATAAGAAAAGGACAGTTCTATATGTATCCGACCGACCATCCTAAGTCTTCTTTTTCATCTAGCCCTTCCCCTCCGTCGTCTTTTCTGTGGGGCCAAGGAGATGAGCTGCCAAGAGAAAGAGGAGAAGAAGAAGACAAGATGAAGAAGAGCCATAACACCAGCGACGAAGCAAGAGAAAGAAGAAGAAAAGAAGAAGAGGAAGAAGAAAGACACTCGGAGATTTGTGAAGAGAAGAAAAAACATTCTTCTCCCCATAAAGCCTCCCTTTCTTCCAGTCCCTCGCCTCCCTCGTCTTTCATCTCGAGTTATGGGAAGGGTGCTCCGAAAGAACCACACCAGCTAGCAGAAGAAGAAGAAAGCAAGATGGGGGAGAAAAAGAACAAGAGAGAGAAGGAGAAGGAAGAGGGGAGAAAAGAGAAAGAAGGGAAGAAAGAAGGAGACGAAGGGGGGGAGGAAGAAACAGAGAAGATGAAGAGTGAAGGCGAGGAAAGAAACCAAAGAAGCTGTAAGAATAAGATTAGAAAGAATGAAGAGAAAGTAAAGACGCGAAAGAGATGAGCCACGCTGGGGGTAGATGTCTCTTATTCTTCTTTTTATCCATTTCTTCTTGTGACAGAAGAAGAAGATATACATTGAAGAAAAGGAAGCTGAAGGGAGAGAGAGAGAGACACACACACATGTTCTCAAGACTGTTTCGAGACAGCGAGCTAGCTAGGTGTCTCCGCTAATATCTTCTCTCCGCCGGTCCATACAAACATCTCAAGTATATAGACACATACACATATATATATATATGTATCGCACGTCCATACATATTCACATATCTATCTATATATATGCTGAGACATGCATATATATGCATCCTGGATAGCATGCCGCCTGTATACAGACTCTCCTCCATACATCAACATATGGACTTGTATACATATGTATTCATGGATAAAAAGCAGAGACAGAAGAAAGACAGACAGCCTCCCCCCATAACATTTATACGCCTGCGTGGAGTGACTAATCTCACATAGAGATGATACACATATATATGCGTATGTGTATATACACATGTAGGATCTCTCTGTGGTTCTGGTCGTACTGTGTAGGTATGTCTGGACGTGAAGAAGGTATTTGTTTGCGTATCTTGTGTTTCTTCTTTTTAGATGGAGAGAGAGAGAAGTCAAATCTCTCTTCTTCGCCGTCTACTTCCTCTCTCCGTCAGAGGTCTTCTTCACCCTTCGCTCTTTCTACCTCTTCTCCTTGTCGCTATCGTACCTGTGAAGCCTGTGGAAGAAAGAAAAGAAATTCTCTCTCTTCTTCTCCTTCTTCTCCTTCTCTCACGACTGTTGTTACACCGGCGGGAGGAAAGCTTCCATCGTCTTCAGGTCCCCCCTCTCCTTGTCCTTTCTCTTCTTCTTCTTCGCAACGTCATCTTCCTTCTTCTTCTTCCTTTCAGAAATCTGTTCACTCTTCTTCTACACCCTGTCTCAGCTTTTCTTCTGTCTATGCGCCTTCCACGTCTTCTTCTTCTGCTAGAGAAAGAAAGACTTTCTATGAAAGAAACGAAGAAGAAAGAAGAGAGAGGGCTGGAGGAGAACGGAAAGAAGGAGAGGAAGAAAAAGAAAAAGGAAGAAGAAGAAGAAGAATGAAAGAAGAGAGGAAAGTCCAGAAGAAGAAGGTCTCGATGGCAGAAGATAGAAGAAGAGAAAGTGAAGAAGAAGAAGAGGTGTATCTGTCTCATAAAGGCAAAAGGAGAGAAAAGCTTCCTTCCGTCTTTCAGAGGCTTTGCGAGCTTAAGCTCCCAACACGCCTTCTTCTCCTTGGAAAGACACTCGACCTCTCTACAGGTAAGCGAACATGAAAGAGATAGACAGACAGAGAGAAAGAGAAAGGACACTCTACAAGAGAGACACATAGAGAGATCTATCGATCTATAGAGAGGACAAGACCTCGTCTCTCGTTCTTTTTTGTCTATGAATGAAGGAAAGAAGAAAGGCTCTCATTGAAGAGATCTCTTCCTCTACTTCTTCTTCTTGCTCGACATGTCGAAACCTTTAGAGGTTTCTCTCTTCCTTTTTGTTTTGCTTGAAATTCCAGACATTTTCTTCTTCTTCTGCCTAGACATTTCATGAAAGAAAGAGTAGACAACACACGCGGGCGGTAGCCCAGCAACCCCCTTTTCAGCTGTATATACAGCAGGAAAAAGAAAGAAAGAAAGGAGATACCTCTCTGATTGAAGTGGAGATCTCTTGAAAGCACATCTAGTAGAGTTTTACATGCTTGTTTCTATTCCCCCGCGTAAAGAAGAAGGAGAAGACAACGGGTCCTTTCTACGTCTTCTTCTTCTTCTTTACCACATAGTCTTCACACGTCTACTCTCGATTCTTACTTGTCCTTCTCTCATTTTCTTTCTCTCTCTGTTCTTCTTAACATTTCTCAGGTAGAGGAGAAGGAGAAGAAGAAGGAGAGAACTCATCGGAATCTCTTGCAGCTGCTTTAGAGTGTATTATTGAAGTGCGCAAGTACCTAGAGAGTACCATGCCTTCAGAGCTTCCTTCCTATCTTCTCTCTTCTTCTTCTTCTGCCTCTTCGGCGATCTCGTCCTCTTTGAAACGGCAGACGAACCCTCGGCACACAAGTCCTTCTCCTCATCGCACCTCGAGATTTTCTTCTTCTTCTTCGTCTGTAGGGGTGTCTTTCTATCCAAGTGCTACAGCTCATACCAACACCTCGGCCTCTTCTACTTCTGCGCGTAGCCAATGCTGTCATTCTATTAGGGCAGAGAAAGTACTTAGACAACATACCCAATCGGACGATCTGGATCGACACGATGAAGCTCCTCCTCCTCATAAGAAGAAGACGGATGATGCGAGTAAGCTCTTCTTTCTTCTTCTTCTCGAGCCTTTTCAGATAAAGGAATGTTTTAAAGACATTGAAGGGTTGTGCCAAGTGGAGGGGGGATGCTCGGCAAGAGGAGATGCCGTTAGATCTGCAAAATAGAGAAGGGAGAAGAGACAGAAGCTTCACACTCTCTATGGCTAGAGAAGGACAGCTCTATTTGACAGGTCATGTACTCTCTCTCTGAGATACTCTACCGGCAAAAAGAAGAGGAGGAGAGGGGAGGAAGATAGAGAGTTGTGAGAGAGAAGAGAATCTCATGAGGAGGAGAGGACGAAGACGTTCATAAGGAAAGGAGAAAAGAAAGAGTCTATTCGACACGCTGAGAGAAGAGGAGCTGTAGGAGGCGTCCCAACAGTTTTAGTACTGTATGATGCCATGGATTGATCGATGCGTTAACGACCGGGGGGCAGGGGGGGGGAGAATCGATGATAAAGATGATGAGGATGGTAATGAAGGATATCTATGTAGATCTATGTATATGAATCGATTGTCGGAAAGAGACATCGATGTTCGATGAGTGCATGCATCGAAGGGGGGGAGTAGATCGATTGTTATGTATACATGAAGATATCTACGATTTCTTGTTTGCATTAGATTGATGGGGCGGGGTATATATCGAAGTGTAGATCATGCCTGTAGATCGAGAATGATGAAGATTCTAATGAATCGACAGTCTACAGAACCAGCTGGCGTATTTCTGCCTGGGGTGAATCTGGTCCTTCTCTTTCTCTTCTCTTCTCTCCAATGAAGACGAGTCTTTCTGTAGATTTCTTCTTTTTCTCACTTCTTGTCCCAACATGCGTGTGTGGCGAATGGCTACTGTACTCATGTCTTGTATAGAGACATACGGGAGATCCCCGAGAATGAGAGGAGAAGAAGAAGAAAGAAGAGGCCAAGGAACGCCTGCGCATCACCGTGGCGATGATCAGCATGAAGCGTGTCTCTATTCCTGCTCTGAAGTCACCCCTTCTCCTTCTCCTTCTTCTCAAACTCATAAGAGAGATGCAACCCCCCCCATCTCGAAAGAGACACCTACTTCTCTCCCCTCAAAACAATCCTCTTCTTCCTCTTCTCGTCTTTTCTTAGGCTCGTCGACTTCCGCCGGCTATAGTCATCGACGTCTGCAACTTCTTCCTCGCCCTCATATGCCTACCCATCCTGATCGCAATCAGCTCTTTTCTTCTTCTTCTCATCGTCATCTTTCTCATCCTTCTTCTTCTTCTCCTCGTCCCCCTTCTTCTTCTTCTCATCCTCCTCCCGCTGCTCTTGAGGGGAGAGAGGAGGTTCTCATGGCGACGACCTCTGACAAGAGGGAAGTCGCGAGATCGAGGCATGCAACAAGAGAAGGGGGGGGAGGAGATTCACACTGCGGGAGTGATAAGGAGACGAGAGCTTCTCCCTCTCAAGAGAAGGACGAACTGAAAGACTGTCCACTCTCTTCTGATGAACGCAGGAAGAAAAAGAATCTCGTGAGAGGAGAAGAGATAGAAGAAGAGGTTTATACAGAAGCAGAAGTCTTTTTCTATAAGAAGAGCGGTCCTGAGGAAAGTTTAGGAAAAGATGAAGAGGAGAGGGAGAAGAAGAATAGGAAGAACGTTAGGAAGATGCTGATGGTGTCTGAGAGAGAAAGAGGACAAGATAACGATATGAGGGAGAAAGGAAAAGATGAGGAAGGTCCAATGAGAGAACGACAAGAGAGAGATCTGAAGACTCAAGAGAAGAATCAAGAAAGAGAAGAGAAACATGATCAAGAAGAAGAAGAAGAACAAGGAAGAGGAGGAGGAAGAAGAAGAACACCAAGTCACGATAGTAGTCAGTATCATCCAGATACAGAAGAGATCTCACCTAAGTATGGAGTAGGACGAAAGCCTATAGACGGGCAGTTAACAGTCCAAGGGAGAGGAGAAGAAGAAGAAGAAAGATACGAGGCTATTAACGCTCGCGTCTCATCTGAATCAGGAAGAGGTAGACGAGAGAGAGAGGGAGGCAACGACGAGAGGATAAGAGACAGGGAAGGAAGAGAAGAAGCAGAAGTAAGATATCTCTACACCTATGATAGGGGGAGCTACCAACATCTCTATCATGAGCAGAGTGGTCTTCATCAACCTCGCAGGACAAGCAACAGCAGCTCTATGAGTAGAGAAGGAGGTGGCACGGTAGCGGGAAGAAGAGGAAGAAGAAAAGAAGAAGAAGAAGGGAGAGGCAGAGGACACCTACAGGAGAAGAAGACTCAGAAACGATCTGCAGAAGAAATCCAGAAAATCACGGACAGGTAAAAGAAAGAGAAAGAGAAATGGAGAAAGAAAAAGACAGGAAGACGAAATAGAAGTAGAAGAAGAAGCAGTAGGAGTATTTAATGACGATGAGGATGCATGTGGCATGCAACAGTCTACACTGACCCGTCACCGCTGAGGAGAATCTCTCCTTTCTTTCTCTCATTCTTTCTTTCTGTCTGTCTCCTTCTGCTTAGCTCAAGATATGCCTAGAAAAAGAGAGACGTATGATATCGTTCCTGTGTGATATCATTTAGCTCTCAAGCTAGCTAGCGGTCCATAGCTATTTGTATCGATATCTAGCTTTGCATCGAGATGCGTATGTGTATGTGCTAGCAAGCCTGAAGAATGCTATGTGTGCGTGTACTAGTATCTTTCCTCTCATCCATTAGTAGACCCGAGTAGAGCCGAGGAAAGATATCAAGAGGCTGTCTCTTTCTTCTCTAAAGCTAAGAGGGTCTCAATGGTAATTCTCATGTTCCTCTTCTTCTTCTCCTTGGCTTTTCTTTGCCTTTGCTGTCTCAGGATCTTCTCGGAAACTCGTGTAGATATGCCCCTATACAAATACAAAACTCTACAGACATCTACGAAATCTCTACCATACACTGTATACACATATGTAGCTCCATATATACATACATACATACTGGATACATACGTACACACATACAGACAAACATACATATATATATATATATATTTATGTATAGGTTTCTTAGTGTATAGAGGGGGCACAGGAGAGAGGGGACGGGGGCCTGCATGCGTGCGTGCATGCATGGTCCTGTGAATTTCTGATCTTGCGCTAGATGCGGTTTTCTTTCTCAATCCTATTATAAGTAGCGCATCTCTATCTCGCAGGAGAAATGCCTATAGATGTTGTCCTATGTGTCATTCTTTTTCTTCTCTTTTTCGTTCTTTCCTTTGTAGACTGTGGAAAGATACGTTAGCTTTTCAAGAGCGCCAGAGAATCCGCTGTCGCATGCAGAGAGAAGCAGAAGAGAGAGCTCATCATGATCTTCTTCTTTCTTACACAGCAAGCACTACTTCTCTAACAACGCATCATAGCTATCACCCTTCTTCCTCCTCCTCCTTCTCCTCTCTTTCTTCTCCCCGTTCTATGCTAACGCCAAGGAGAGCTCACGGCCAGCAATACTATCCTCATCTTTCAAAGTATGAAGGAGCTTCTTCAGGAGACAAACAGAGATCTTTCTCTTCTCAGAAAAGAAGAGACCATGAAGAAGAAGAAGAACGAAACCGTAGACATCCAAGTGAAGCTACTTCTTCTTCCTCCTCTCGTCTTCCACGTCAGAGAGGTCAATATCCTCTTAGTGCGGGTCCCTCTACTCCTCGTCGCTCTCCGTTGCCATCTCGTCATCATTCTTCTGCTTCTTCTAGAGAGAGATTAAGAGGAGAAGGACGTGAAGAAGATAGAAAGAAAGACGACCGGTCTTTCTCTTCTTCGTCTTCTTCAAGAGTGTCTCTGCTATCTTCTCCTAGATCTCTTCTGTCTTCATCTAGGGAGGACGTATCTCCTGCAAAGCAGAGAAGTGAGAAGAGCGGCATTCCTGAGAGAGGGCCACCACACAGAGATGATAGGAGAGGAAAAAGAAGCGAAGGCGACCGATCACCGAGAGACTTTTCTTGTTCTCCAAATGAAAGAGACGAAAGGATAAACAGACCGGAAAGAAGAAGAGAAATGAGAGAGAGATCTACCCAGTCGTTAAGAGGAGATGATCTTCTTCGTCAAGAAAGAGAAGGCGGGAGAGAACCGTCCTACTCTTCTTCCGTAGAAGACTTTTCTTCTTCTTCTTTCTCTCTCTTCTCATCTTCTTCTTCTTCGCGAACACGTCCTTCCACAGCATCTTCTTCTTCCTTCAATAGCGAGAAGAGAAGGGAAAGAGAAGAAGAAGAAGAGAGGAGGAGAAGAAGAAGAGACAGAAGAGATAACTTCAGCGAAACAACAAGAGATGAATATGGATGTACACGTGCATGTAAAGAAGATATGAATAAGATCATGAAGCTCCACCCGCCAGCGGCTTCTTCTCATCCCTCGAGCCAGGGAGGCAATAGAGGAACACGAAATCTCCTCATAGAAGAACAAGAAGAGAAGAAAGAAAGAGAAAGAGAAGAGGAAGGAGAAGAGAGACTTTTCATGATGATCGATCCCCTACGATTAAGCCGAAATGTCGGTGAAGCGTATCCACAGAGAAGAGGGTCAGACGGCCCGAGAACGCTCAGACTCTCGAGAGATGAGAAGAACAAGACAGCTCATCATGATGAAAGAGAAGAAGAAGAAGAAGAAGAGAAGAAGAAGAAGGATAAGATAAAGAAGAAAACAGAAGACCATGTTTTACTACCCCCTCAATTGGGAATGAGATGTGACGCTGCTCCGAAGTAAGCGCGGAGGGACGTGGTGAGAAGGATGTCATACAAAGAAGAAGAAGAAGGGAGAGAGAGAGAGGCAGGGCGAATGGATAGAAGGGAGGGATGAGAGAGCATGCATTTGTCTTGAGTTTCGTGTGAATCTTTCTTGAAATGCCTGCCGATCATCTTCTCTCTTCTCTTTCCTACCTAGACACTGGAAGCAGGAGGGGGGAAGAGTAGGAGTAGTAGTAGGAGTGGGCAGAGGCCTCAGTAGTAGTAGTGGCGGTTACGTGTGCAGTTATGGAAGTGGATATCGTAATTATAGTAGCAGTTGATCTACTCAACAACTAGGCATAGTAGGAGTAGCTCAAGTACCTATAGTAGTACCTATAGTAGTAGCTATAGTAGTAGTAGTAGCCATCTATACCCCTAGTAACTATCTACGGTCATCATTCTCCTACTGCTACTCCTACTCCTAATAGTATTCCTCTCTATCTTGTTGGCACTACTACGAGCAGCAGCAGTCTCAGCAGTAAGAGGACTAGCACCTTGTAGTAGTCGTAGTAGTAGACGTAGCTAAGTAGGCGTGGTAGTCGCTGCTGTATTCAATTGATACATACAGTATATATATCTGTCTCTCTATGATCTATCTTTCGTCTATCTGCTTCTCTGTGATCTGTACCTCATCCATTTGTCTCTCTCTCTTCAGTCTCTCTTAGTCTACCTCTGGTGTATGCATCGATGTGTCTTTTCTTTCTTTCTTGTCTTTGTTTGTCTGCGATAGAGAGCATCAGCATTCAATGAAATCCTCTGGAGCTAGCTTCTCTTCTTCTCCTCCTCCTTCTTTTCAGAAACATTCCGTGATCATTCCACCCGCTTCCTCATCCCCACCCCCAGCAAATTCTTCTTCCTCTGCCTCCTCCTCCTCCTCTTCATCATCTTCTTCTTCTTGTTCTTCTTCGTCAAATCTTTTCTCTCTTTCGTCTCATCCTCGTCAAATCTCTCATCTAGCTTCCTCTTCCTTCTCTTCAGCAGCGCACCCCAAAGCCACGAACTCTTCTTCTTTCCCAACTCCCCCTCATGAAGACCCTGCTGTCTCGTCTCCACCTCCCCCTCCGCCGTCTCGACTGACCATGAGAATGGAAGATGAAACATCTCCAGGAAATCCAAAGAACGGAGATCCTCTTCACCAAAGACAATCAAAGACCGACGGGTCTTCTCCTCTTGTCTCTTCTTCGTCTGTTAGGCATCCTCCTCCTATGTCTGTTCGATCAGCTCCTTCTCTAAATGTCTCGTCTCTTTCTGAAGCCCTCCTATCTCATGCAGAGGCTCTGAACCTTAATCGATGGTGGTCTAGTGAAGGGCCAGCCTCTCCTTCCAAAGATGCTGAAAGAATCTTTTCTTTTTCTTCTACTTCTTCTCATACAGATCGTATCATCTCTTCTCCTTCTTCATCTCCCTTACGTCTTCTTCCTCACTATCACATGCGTCCTTCTTCTTCTTCTTTTCATCCTACACAAAAGCCGCCCTTTCGTTCTTCTTCGAAAGGAGACAGAATCGAAGATTCTATACCACCTTTTCTCCCTTCTACCAGACGGCATGAACAAGAAGGAGAAGAAAAGAGGATGAAGAAGAAAAAGAAAGATCTTGACAACCTACCTACATTCAGGCCAACACATGATAAGAAGGCGTCATCGATCTCTTCTTCCTTCTCTTCTCCTTCTTCTTTCTCTCCACCTCATCCTTCCTTCTTCTCTAGAAGATCTTCTAACTCTTCTTTTCTGTATGAGAGACGCAGTGCAAGTGAAATGACAGCGATGAGAACAACGGAGGAGGAGGAGAAGAAGAAGATAACCCATCAGCACAGCCACAGGAGCAGCCTCAGCAGTGGTAAGAGAGAAAGTCGTTCGATGAGGAAGAAAGAGGGCGATGAGAGAGGGGGGACGAATGACATCTTTGCTCATTCAGAGAGTCGGAAAGATCAAGTTGAGAGGGCTCAGGGTGATCGGCTCCTTCATCGAAGTCTCTCTTCAAGAAGAAGCGAAGAGACCAACAACGGGGATGTGAAGATTCGACCTCCTGTGATAAATGCCTTCACGCAGCTTCAGTTTCTAAAGAGCCAGACATCCATGGCCTATCAGGAAGTAGGACTCAGCAGTGAAGAAGAGAAGAAGGGCCAAGAAGGAGAAGAAGAGAGAGAAGATAGAGAGAGTGAAGGAAGAAGAGGAGAGACGCATGAAAAGGATGGCGAAGGTCGAGAAAGAGGAGAAGTAGAAGAAGAGGATCGTTGGTTAGAAAGAAGAGGAGAAGTAGAAGAAGAAGGAATGATGTTGTATGATAGGAATAAGAAGGAGAGGAAGGATGGAGATGTAGAGAAGAAATGCGTAAGAAGAGATCTTCTCTCAGGTTTAACAGATATCGTGCAAGATGTGAGTAAAGTTCAGTCATCTCTTCAAGGCGTAGAAGAAAGAAAACCTTCTCTTCTCTTCATAGGAGGAAAGAAACAGACAGACAAAGAGAGAAGGACAGGAGGAAAGAACTGGGCTGAAGAAGATGATGATGATGACAATAGAAGGAATCTAGAGGTGTCTATACAGAAGACAGGAGAAGAAGGTCTTCTTCAAGGCATGCATAAGGTATGGACAGAGAGAAAGAGAGAGAGATCGTTGTATACAGGGAGATTGAAAAAGTTCATGAGAAGAATGACGAGACAAGCTTTCCTTGCAGCACGAGGGCGGGAACATCTCCATGCATTTTGCACATATCATTCGTATACACAATCTATGTATCTATATATATACATATATACATATATATATGTACATCCAGTCAGAGAGATATAGATACACAGACGGATGTATGTAGATAGCTATAGATATTCAGATATCTGTTACGCAGTATGTCTATACATAGAGAAGAGAAAAGAAAAGGATAGAGAAGGAGAAACGTATAGATCTTCTTTATTGACGAATGTGTTAATAGTAGCAGCGAAGGTAGATACCCACGACGTTAGTTCAAGACGAACATTCCAAGACCTTCTTGACCTCTCTCTCTTTCTCTATCTTCTTCTTCTCCTGCTTGTTCTTCTTCTCTTCTCTTCTCTTTTCTTTCTTCCTCTTTTTCATTTGCTTCGCCACTACACTGCAGAGACAACGAGCGATCATAGACAGGCTGTATTTCGTAAGTGTAGAGAGAGGCCTCACGGAGTTGCAGAGAGTGGGCGTGATAGTAGAAAACACATCTTTCTCTTCTTCCTCTTGCTTCTCTTGGAGAGATGATATCTATGAATGAGTGAATGAACGGAGAGTCTTGTCTCTGTGATCTTGATGTGAACTGTCATGAAGCGACATGCATTTAGAAGAAAAGAACAGATATACACCGTGATCTTGTCTTCTTCTCCTCCTCTTCATGGTTGTCTTTGGTCTTTCTTTTCTCTCTTTCTTCTTTTCTTTCTCTCTCTCTTTGCTTGTCTTCTCTTTCTCTTCCATAGACACTGTTTCGAAGTCATAGTGCTCAAGGTCTCTGTGATGCAAGAGGCCTCCATTCTTCTTCTTCTTTATCTCATACACACTTTCCTCCTCTTTCCCATCTCAAAACTCAGACACCTCATCTCATTTCTTCTCCTGTATCTTGTCCTATCGTCACTGCTGCTAACGATGACACCGATGGAGAAGAGCCTGGGTCTATCTCTCTTTCTAAAACTTCTCTTTCCCCGTCTTCTTCACCTTCGCATCAGGGATGTCAGAGATGTCTTTCTTCTATTCCTTATTACTCGCCATCTTCTTCTTCCTCTTCTTCTTCTGCCTTTTCTCCTCATCGATATTTTAGAGGATATCAAGACTATCGTGTCTCTCAGACTTCTTCTTCTTCTCCTTACGCTCACCTCGGTCTAATGAGACAAGGTGCTATAGAACCTCTCGTTTATGCTCCTGTCTACCCACCACCCCATGCCGATGGAAGAAGCCGTCATCCTTCTTCTCACCCTAAAGGATTACCAGGTCAACAAGGAGAAGAGCAACCAGTGAAGGATGTCCCCTCTCATTCTTCTCTTTCTCATCCTTCTTCTACATCAAGGAATGCTTCTTCTTCTTCTGGTGGTAATCCTCTCCCTCAAGAAGAATCCCTTCCTCCCCCTCATTCCTTCATGAAGAAGAAGTTGTCTCCAGACATAGATCGTATTCAGGGTGCAGGTGTACATACACCAGGTAGAATCGGAGATGGGTCTACCAAGATGACGACTACGACGCCTGCTTTCCCTCCTCTTCCTTATAGTCCTCCTGAGAGTTTCTCGCCGCCACACATCCATCTTCCGCGTACTTTAACCACGGATGTCGAAAGGAGCGCAACAGATCAGCAAGATGAGAATCGAGGTGTCTATTCTCAAGAAAGAGAAGACCCATATGTGAGTCTCTTAAGTCACCGTGAAGACACGAACTCTGCTAAGATGGAGGCATTCATTCCGAGAGAAGAAAGACAAGAAAGAGAAAGAGAAAAAGAAGGAGAAGAAGAGGGAGAGAGAGATACTGCAATTATCCCAGGTGTATCGTCTACTTCTTGGTGTTCTTCTTCTTCTTCTCTTCCTCTGCAAAGTACATCGAATCGACAACAGGAGAAACTTCATATAGAAGAAGCACATCATTATAGGTCTTTTCCTTCATCCGATGCCTTCGTCAATCTTGTCTCTTTTCAGCAGATCACACAAGAGTCCGAACTTCAAAAGGAGAAAAGAAGAAGGAGGGGTATCGATGCTCTTCCATCGATACCATCGACAGAGAGTTACGATGATCCTAGTAGTAGTAGTAGTATTAGGAGTAGTCATGCGAACCCGCCTTTGTCACTCTATAGAAATGCCCATGGAGAGAATGAGAAGAATGATAAGAGCATCCTTTCATGTTATTCCTTGCATCATGATCATAGAGGAGAGAGAGCATCCTCTCCCCCTTCAATCGCTTCTTCTCTCACAGAGTCCTCTTCTTCTTCGTCATCCTCTTCTTCTTCATCCTCATGCACACCAAGAGATACTTCTTCTTCTACACATCATATCATACCACCTAGCAGTAAAAGCTGTCATAGTCGATCGATAGCATCATCTATGTGTCCTCGAAGACTTCTTCCTGAGCTACCTGAGATGCCTTCAGTTCGGCTTATATGCAGTGCATATAAACAGTCAGAAGGAGAAGGAGACGCCGAGGGAGGTAAAGGACCGATCTCGAAAGGGGTGCGGAAAGAGGGGAATATTGAGAACGTGAAGACAGCATCTATTGCCTCGGGTTCTTCATTGATCGATGGCAAAGGGGCTGGGGCAGATCAACAAGGAAGAGAGAAAGACAAAGAAGAGAAAGAAGAAAAAAGAGGAGAGAAAGAAGAAGAAAATAGAGAACGAGAGAGATTCGATGTTAAAGAAAAGGTCTGTAGCGAAGATGAGATTCTCAGAAGATCAAGAGAAAGGGGAGTTGTCGTCTTATGTAGAGAGGAGGTCAAGAATCGAGGTCGCTGTAGTGTGAGGAATGAGCTGAAGAATCAAGAGGGAGATGATCTAAAGAAACCTACGAGTCTAAGATCAACGCCTTCCGGTGGTGTACATACACCCTGTGAAGATGAGAAGAACAGTAAAACCATTATCATCCCTCGGCGAGCAAATCAACCGGTTCCTTTCTCGTCTTCTTCTTCTTCGTCACATTCTTCTCTTGAGGAGGAAGGAAGAAGAATAAGAAGAAATGATTCTTCTCATCTGTTTCGCCATCATCCTCATTCTCTCCATGAGAAGTTTAGCTCACCTGGAGCAGACGAGAAGAACAAGGAGGAGGACAGGAAAGGGAAGTGCTTGTTTCTTGAGGAATGTCTTGAAGACAAGACAAATCGCTCCTCTCACTCTGGAGGAGAAGAAGAGAGAGAGAGAAGAAGAAAAGGGGGAGAAGGAGAAGAAGGGGGTGATCCTGAAAGGAGGAACCATAGATCTCTCTCCAAATCTTCAGGAAGTACCCACAAAATACAGAGGGAGCCTTCATCCTCCTCTTCTTTCTCTCCTTCGTCTTCTTCATATCGGAAACAGATCAAAGAAGGAGCAGGGGGGGGGGGCGAAACACCGGGGGCTCTCCTTCTTTCGCCTAGGCGGAGGAGGAGGAGGAGAAAGCAGTAGTAGTAGCAGTAGGAGCTGTGGTAGCTCATCATGATCATCATTATAACGATAATACTAATAGTAATAGTAACCTTAATTGAAGTAAGAGTAACAGTCAGAGCTCTTCAAAGGAATAGCCGAGGGAGTCGTTGCAGTAGTAGCAGTAGTAGGAGGGAATGGTGAAAGAAAAGAGTGAAGAGGGGGGGTGTGGATGGCACGATCAATCAACCTTCTTCTTCTTCGTCTTCCAGAGAGAAGAAAGAGGAGAGATACAAACTCACATGAGAGTCACGATGAACGAAATGCTCTCTATGGCTGCTGTCTTATCATATACACCTCTCTCTCTCTGGTAGGTGCACTTCTTTCTTCGGCGAGAGAGAAAAGAAGTTAGGAGAAGAAAGAGAAAAGAAAACAAGAAAGAGATAACAAACCTATGAGAAAGACAGAAGAAAGAGACAAGAGAGAAAGATTCGCAGAAAAGCAACTGCCAAAGGAGCGGCAGGTGCTCCCTCTCAGAAAAAAAAGAAGAAACGCGTGTCTCTATATATTTATATAGATAGATATATCAATAGAGAGAGAGAGACGTGATTCCGTGGTACTACGAGAATCTTCGTATGGAGTGAGATGTCTTGTCGATTTGAGAGACAGGGTAGGGAGGTCGGTGGAGAAATAAACCCTCTCTGTCTATTCTTTTCCTTCAACTGTCTGTCTTCTCTTTGTATATAAGTGTAAAGACATAAAGGACAAAGGCGAATGATCATATATCTACGGACCTAGAGTGTGTCTTCAACCTATTTCTCTTTCATATATGTCTCTATCATGAATCTATTTATCTGTCTATCTTGGCTGTATGCGTCTCTCCTGGATCGATTTCTTTTGAGTATGTCTCTCTGTGGGGTCTGTCTCTCGGAACGATCCACCCGGATGGGTCGGGGGTGTCTGTCTGCTCTTTCTGTTTGTCTCTCATCTCTCGGTGTTGTGGCGAAGAGGAGACAGAGGAGATGAAACGCCTTCTCTAGTTGCGGTTCTATTCTATTCTCTGTAGCTTGATCGACTCTCTCTACTCCTGAGAACGCCGGTGACTATTGCCCTAGGGCATGACACTTTCATAAGAAGAAGAGGAAGAAGAAAGAAACGCACTCTTATCGCAGTGGCGAAGGCAGGAGCCCTTTGTTTACAGCCTTGTACCGTCACCTTGGATGAGGTGTGTGTATGTCCCCTCTAGTATAGAGTAAGCATAACGAAATAGATTCAGCTATGTGTACCCAGTTACTACTGGAGATATATTCAGTATGTGTGAGAGATGGTTCGGCGTCTCTCAGGTATCAAGAGAATGAATGGAACTCATTCTCTCGATGTAGATAGAGAGAAGAGATTTTCCCAGTCCGCCTTGTATAGGGAGATGAGGAAGAAAAGAAAGAGAGAGTAGATCGATGTAGATAGCATAGAAGGAAAAGGAGAAACCTGGTTATGTGGATGTCGATAATGATAAGGATAGTAGTAAGAAAAGAAAGACTGAGATTTCGGTTGAGAGTTAAGTGAAGATTTCATCTCGACTCCCCGAGATACACACATTGCCTCTTGAAGGTCCTCATTCCTCGTAGGAGATGGATAGATAACTAGACAGCTAGATAGGCGTGGAATGTCTATCTTTCGCTTGTTAATGACAAGAGTGATGATAAAACCAGCCATACCAACTGTGTCGTCTAGTCAGTGAGGGGTCAACCTTCTCTATCTATGATCAAGGGCAAAAGAGTTAAAGAGAGTTGGAGAGGTGAGATGTGTCTACTATTATTCACTTCCTATACTTCGTGTGAAAGGACTGCTTTCCCAATCCGCCATCGGAAGAGCATTTTCTCTCTCAGGCTACCAAGTATACACACACATCTAAAACACCGAATCTCTCTATACATGATAGCTTGCAAAAAGAAAGAAGTCCTTAGAGCGACTGTGACGATATCGACTCATCTTAGAATGAGACAGGGGCAACCGAACTCACCATCTCTCTGGAGAGTCCAGCCAACCAGCAGTCATACTAAGATGAGTCGATATCGTCACAGTCGCTCTAAGGACTTCTTTCTTTTTGCAAGCTATCATGTATAGAGAGATTCGGTGTTTTAGATGTGTGTGTATACTTGGTAGCCTGAGAGAGAAAATGCTCTTCCGATGGCGGATTGGGAAAGCAGTCCTTTCACACGANNGCCTGAGAGAGAAAATGCTCTTCAGAGTCTAACGGCTGATAGGATAGATACCTGGCAACTACCTTGCCATACCAAACAGAGCCTTCCACACATAGCATGAGGCGAGCTGTGTCTTTTGGTTGAGATGTGCCCTCCCCAAAGCATCTGCAAGTAGCTAGACACACATGATACGTCATGTGTCGACTCGATGGCTAGCTGCTACAGTTTCCTTGTGAGTCGTCTACGACAAAGAAGGCGACTCTCAATGCCTGGGGAGTGAATTTCTCTTCCGAGGTTCTACTCTGTGGGGAACTAGACGTCGCGAAGCGGATCTCTCTAGTTTGTTTTCTTTTAGTCGTTTTAGACTTTCATCGAACTAACCATTCTTTAAAAATTCAGAATCTGCTTTGTTATGTTGAGAACATAGACGATTGTAAGACAAGAAGCATTCACTGACACACACACTCCTTTCTTTCTACAGTCTCTATCTTTCATGAGACTCTCCTATATACATGCAATAGACATCTCTCACTCGGCTGCGTATTGTATGATGATGGCCTGGACGCCCGTCGCGCGTTTCCGCTACGGTGGGTATACAGCCAGGTAGCTACCATGAGAGAAAGTGAGAAGGAAATCGTACAAGGAAAAGAAAAGACGCGCCAATAACGAAAAAGGTAAGACAAACTGCATGCATGCAAGAAAAGAAATAAAAACTCTCACATTAAACGATAGATACATTCCAGCCGATCAACACGGAGACAACGGTGAAGGCCAATGGCTTGCGATCAAAACTGTACGAAGAACAATCGAACTAGCTGACTGGACACCCGGGGAGCTAGCTAGCTAGTCGTAGTGAGTTGAGAACATCCCCGACCACCGAGGCAACCCGCTCTAAAATGTCATCAGACGAGGTGGCTCCCGTACCACTACCAGCATCGAGCTAGCCAGTCACACATCGACCAGCCAGCCGTTCGGAAGCCTCCTTACATCACCGAAGGACGAAAATCTGTTTTGCTTTCCCTCTCATGCG
>NW_027153684.1:18418-21758 GCF_002600585.1 Cystoisospora suis
AAATGAAGAAAGAAGTGTTGTGTTGTGAAGATACCTGAAGAGACTATTTCTTTTCATGTTTCTAAAACATGTTAACAAGTTCAACTGTTTCTTTAAGAATACTAACCTATCATTCTCTGTCTTGTCTCCTTTTCACGTTTAACTCCTACATCGCCTACTCTTTCCCCGTTGTTAGAAGGATGTCTGTACTTCAGTCCTTCATATCTCATATTCTTCATCTATCTACCTAGTTCTCCCCTTTGCTCGACACATGTAGATAGACACCATGAAACCTCGACGAGAGCGAGAATGACAACATATCTTCTTATTCTCTCAACCCCCCCCATTCTCCGCGCCGGGGGTNNCCCCCCCCACCCTCAACGGTTTCTCTCTCTTTGCATCTATTATCTTCCTGAGAAATCCAACCTTGTCTTTTCTCGAGTTTGCATGCACTTCTTTTCTTCCTTAGCCTGAGCACATCTCACAGTGCTCATCCTCCGGTGCGCCCTTTCTTCTCCAGCGACAGACAGGTGCCGTTGACACCATCATTCCCTCTCGATTTTCTTGATTGCTATTCTCTTTATCATGTTCTTCTTCAGCCATCTTCATCTCACTCCCTTCTTCAGTTTGAAGAGCAGAAGAGGCTGTCGTAGTCTTTTCGTCTGTGACACTGCTTGAAGACGTTGTGGTAGCGAAGTGACTACCGCTTGGCGATGGAGAAGAGGTTGAGGGGAAGGTGGTGGTCTTCGCTTTAGCTGCACTTGAAGCGATTTGTGAGTCGACAGTGAATTTGATAGCATCAGCTGCGGCTTGCGTACGGAGATAGTAGAGCCCTGTCTTGAGACCTCCTCTCCATCCATAGAAGTGCATGGTTGACAGTTTAGCATATGTTGGGTTCACCATATGGATATTCAGAGAATGAGATTGATCTATGTAAGGAGATCGATCTATAGCTAAATCGAGAATACAACGCTGTTTTATCTCCCATACTGTTTTGTATAAAGCTTTAAGATCATCTGGAACGGTATCAATGTTCTGAACACTTCCGTTATGTGCGATCAGCTGCTGTCTCATCTCTTCGGTCCATAAGTCACGGGCTAAGAGATCTCGTAGCAAGTGAGGGTTCACCACAAAGAACTCCCCCGATAAAACGCGTCGATAGTAAATGTTCGAGGTATATGGCTCAAACGCTTCGTTGTTGCCTGCATGCACACACATAGATAGACACCACACTCAAGATAAAGAAATACAATGATAAAGACAGATTGAAGATCAACATAGAGACAGATAGGAGAAAGAGCGTAAGAGAATCACACACGGACATAAGAGGAGACTAATAGATAGATAACCTTTCGACCCTAGATGTAGTAAACATATATAGTCGTCTGTTACGACGACCAACACACTAAATTCAGTATACTCCCTACCAAAGGACACCATCGTGCAAGCTATGTATATGATGTGTATACGTTTTCTTCAGAGAAAGAAGAAAGTCGTGAGAATGGCCGATCCACAAGGTCTCTTTCTCTCTCTGTCATAATCGTAGCTCATTCATTCATTACTCATAGCACCCTCGGCTCGGTCCCTATTTGGAGGACAGGAACATCCCTACGTGAAATTTGAGAGACTAGCTGATGAAGCAAAGAATCTAAGCTCTCGAGAAAGACAGACACTCCTTCATTCGTCTTACTAGTTGCTACGATTTTATTCGTAGAAATGTCTTCCTGAACAAGTCTGTCCTCTCTATGGTGTAGGGAGGAGTAGGATTGTTGCAAGCCATGCAGAACTCACCGAGAATCTGAGAAGTGCTAGCTGTTGGCATCGGAGACACAAGGAGGGAGTTACGAACACCGTGCTCCTTGATCTTCGCCCTGAGAGCGGCCCAATCACATAGACCGCTCGCTGGAGTTACACCCCACATGTCAAATTGGAGAATGCCCTTTGACACTGGCGATCCTTCATATGTAGCATATGGACCTGTAGAAAGAAAGAAAGGACATGAAGAGATTGATAAGAGACATTTGCAGGCAGAGAGATAAGAAATCTCTCTCCCTTGGAACTTGAGCAACCCCGCTGTCTGATACAAAGATCTCAGGCGCGTATGATGACGAGAACTCTTTCCCCCCTTCATTGAGAAGAATGTTCGTTACACAAGACAGAGAGGAGATACAGACAGAGGAGACATAGAGACATACATGTATGCATCGCTTTAAAGAACAGATACGACAACTACATCGAATAGGTTCTTTCTTTTTCTTGATGTCCTTACCTTCTTTCTCAGCCAGCTCACAGCTAGCTTCAAGAGCGGCATAGTAGATGCATTCGAAGATATTCCTGTTTAGCTCCCTTGCCTCAGGACTATCAAAGGGAAAGCGAAGCATCATGAAGGCGTCAGCAAGACCTTGGACTCCTAGACCAACCGGTCGATGTCGCAGATTACTATACCGAGCTTCCGGGATAGGATAATAGTTTCGATCAATAACTCTATTGAGATTTCTTGTCATGACTTTCACAACCTTCTTTAGCTTTTCATAGTCAAATCCAATATACCCTTCGCCTCCATCTTCAATCACAAACCGAGGTAAGGAAACAGATGCTAAGTTACATACCGCGACCTCATCTTTACTTGTATATTCGACGACCTCTGTACAAAGATTACTACATTTTATAGTCCCAAGATTCTGCTGATTGCTTTTACGATTGCATGCATCTTTGTAGACCATATAGGGCGTCCCTGTCTCGATCTGAGCTTGAAGAATAGCAAACCATAAGTGCTGTGCAGGTATAGTCTTTCTTCCTCGACCTTCACGCTCATATCTTTCATACAGTTCTTTGAATTCATCACCCCAGACGTCTGTTAATCCAGGGCATTCATTAGGACACATCAATGTCCACCCAGCTGTACATACACCCAAAACCACACAACCAACACAACCAAACACCTATGGATCGATCGAGTCACTGAGAAGAAGCTCCCCAACAGATATAGTTGTACATACACACACATGCTCATACATACATAAATACACATAGAGACAAAGCCGGACATCTCTCAATACTCATGTGGGGTGAGATAGGAAAGAAGGCAGCTTTTCGACAGGCGGGAAGGATGGAAAAACTGTCCTCATAGAGCGTACACCTGACTAGCAAGACGGGAGAGAGCAGATACATGGGGCTTTCTATAGTCTACATGTCAATGCGAAAAGAGTCAGAAGTGAAGGAGAGAGATCTGTCTTCAGATTTTTGAAGACAGATAGAGAGATTTCGATCTATTCTCACCATTTTCATTGACACGTTCCATGAAGAGATCAGGTATCCATAGAGCGCAGAAGAGATCTCTCGCTCTTCGTTCTTCTTTCCC
>NW_027153684.1:21850-23247 GCF_002600585.1 Cystoisospora suis
AAGAAAAGACAGAAGGAAAGAAACTGCTATTATACACCTGTAGTAACAGGAGACCAGGTTTCTCCACATATCAACGACCTTAGCAACTGATAGAAGGTTGTCCCCAGGCCACTTACATCACATCTCCCTTTGAGGTCTAGGTAAGAGAATCTCCGTCTTCAATGAAGTACATGAAACGGCGAGTTCTGGTATAGGCCTAGTCCTTACTCAGTAGGTGGGAGATGATAGGGGAATAAACACTAGGAAGGCCCGCAGTCGTAGCTAGATACGATGAAAGTGAAGAAGACCTGAATAGCATCTACTCGCGGTCGTCACTCGGTCTGCAGTGTGAGTTGTTGGTCTTCTATCTCCGCTGAAATGGATTCATGGACAACCTTGAATGCACCTCTTCCACAGAGCCTATCCCTTGTTTGGATTGATATAGATGGGTAGATAAAGACAGATTGATAGATATCTAGATAGACCCCCCCCCCCCNNTGTAGTCTGTGAGCGAGACTGAAGTAAGTACCGTATGAGATTGATTGATGGATCTGATCATACCTGAGCATAGGTAGAAGACCATTGGAATATCCATTGGTTCCTCGGATATAGCTGTTGGTAGCTCGAATGTCTGTAACTGATAGGCCTAGACCTCCTGCTGTCTTAGAGATCAAAGCACACTGCTTTAGAGTACTAAAGATTCCGTCGATTGAGTCTTCTTGCATGGTGAGTAAGAAGCCTGAGGACATGGAGAATTCAGGTTGACTCACATATAAGCCGACCACTCAAATGGAGAGTCAGTTCGAGTGAAATGAAACGAGAACTTGAGAGTCTATACAGGTGAGCGAGTGAGGTGAATTTCTCTTTGGAGAACGACAAGCAATCAAGGCATTCTGAGCTAGTTGTTTATATCAAGTAGGAAAGAGACGAAATCATGAAAAGAACACGCAGAGGCCTATCTAAACTGTCTTTCTTTTCCAGCCTCTGCGACCATCCCTCCCCCCTGACGGTTGTTTGCATGCATGCACTCGAGGGGGGTGTATAGATGTACGGGGGATACTTTCCTATGTATACGTGTGCATATCCCGCCTGTCTTAAGAAGGCCCTAGCAATGACATGCCACAGAGAGTTTTGATTTTGACGAGAGAAAGAAGACGTCAGTAAAAACTTCAAGAAAGAGAAGCGAGAGCATCCACCGTTTATCTCATATACAGTGAATTCACGTGATATTCATTCATTCGTCCCCAGGACGACACGAGAGAAACGTGAAGGCGAAGTACAGTCGGGTGCATGCATGCACTACGCAGCATATACAATAAGTATCTCTCTATCAGAAGGCAACACATTTCAGTTGGAGTCGCTTATCAGAAAAGGTCCATCAGTTGAGTTGCTGTACTTACAGCTGCTCATTTGAGGTC